>NC_081574.1:14952706-15252706 GCF_022355385.1 Mustela nigripes | reverse complement strand
GTCCTTCGGTAATTTGAAAATTTTTTTGAACTGCAAACAATCCTTAAATCAGCAAGTTATTTAAATTGAGTTTGTATCACTGGTTTTTTAATTGAAATTTTTGAAAAGGTAATATATTCACATGGTTCCAAATCCAATAACATGTTTTTACAATAAATTTTCCTCCCACACTCGTACATCCAGTTCCTCTCCCACAGGAAATCATGGTATTTTGTTTTCCAGAGAATGTTTAAACATGTCCCAATGAATATTTTCATTTACTTTTCTATCTTTGATGCTTAGTATAATAGATAATAAACAATTCTGCACCTTGATTTTTTTTTTTTATTTAACAATATATCTTGGAGATGTTTCACGTCAGTGTATTCTTTTTGTAACAAAGGAGTCACTGAATAACCAAAAATTTAACTAAGTCATTTAAAATGTTTATTTACTTTAGCTCTTTATTATTTATGACTTTTCTAAAAATCCCTTAACTATTCACTTAGTATTTTACTTTTCAGGAAAGCAAGTCATGTATGGCCTTTTGGCATGTAAATGTAAATACTGCTTGCATAAGAAAGTGTCCCATCTGAGAAACCATAAGCTAAAAACAAATTATTCTGCACCTTCAGAAAGAAGTAAAATTACCTAGGACAGAGAATATACAAAGGAAGGGTATCCCAGTGAAAGGAGCTTCCTGTTCTTATAAAATTAAGTTCTCTCTTAACGCTATTGAAATTTTACAATTTTATTCAATTTTAAACTTAATGCTCTAAAATACAGAACAATAAAAAATACCATTTAAAAATATTAAACCCCATGGGACACCTGGGTGGCTCAGTGGGTTAAAGCCTCTGCCTTTGGCTCAGGTGATGATCCCAGGGTCCTGGGATCGAGCCCCGCATCTGGCTCTCTGCTCAGCAGGGAGCCTGCTTCCTCCTCTCTCTCTGCCTGCCTCTCTGCCCAATTGTGATCTCTATCTGTCAAATAAGTAAATAAAATCTTAAAATAAATAAATAAATAAAATATTAAACCCCAAATTTCATATAGTAAGTACCCACTGTTAGGCTGTAAAGAAAACCAGATATACTTACGATTAAATGATGACACATATTTATCACCAACAGTAATATATTCCATCTCACTGAAGAGGCCAATCCTCTCCATATCCGTTTTCCCTCCTTCCACAGGCATGGTTCCTTTTTGTGGTGGTATTCTCTATATTGACAACTTCAGAGGGTTCACTATGGTTATTTCTTTATAGCAAAATCCTACTTTCTTTTGAAAAATCCAGGGAAAAAAGTTCAGGAGAAAGACAATTATTAAATTTCAGTCCAAATTACTTGCAGTCTGGGAATTAGCATTCACTGTAAAACAATGTCCCAAACTATGTGGGGAAAGAATCTACTTTGTGGGACTAAAGGGGAATAATAGCATTCAAAATTATGACCTGGAACCTTCCCCTGGATTCTCTGGCTGATGTATCCACAAATAGGAACAAATGTGTATGACAGCACCTGTCACATTGCCATTCATCTGTTGTAAATGATAAAACTGTTACTGTATAGTATAGTACAAATACTGTGTAAAAAACATCTTTCTTTTGAGAAGTTCAAAGTATATTTAAAAATCAGTTACATAAGGGGAGAGGACGCTTTCAGTTTAGAGCAAATAATTTAAACATACTGCGTTGTCTCTGATGTTGGAAATTACAACAGTTTTTCAGAATCCACAACACATACGGTCATTATATGTTATCCTATAGTTCTTTTCTCAACCTTGAATGAATACAAGAAATGTGTCACTGGCAAAATTAGTTCACAAAGGGGATGGATGGGAAAGGACAATTGTCTAGGCAAGATAAAAATTAAGAACAAAAAAAACAAATGATAATCCACAATGAATTAAGAGTATTTGTTAAAGGGCAAACTGCAATTGTGAATTTCCTTCTGAAATACCACATTACACATTCAAGTATTTATTTAGATGTTTTTTAATTAAACAGGTTCTGGAAAGGAAAACCAAGAGCTAAGGAATATTTGCTTCCATTTCATCATTATATATTTTTAAATATATTTTTATTTATAAATGTATCTATATAAATATATTTATATATATTATATTTTTTAAACATATATTATTTTTTAAATGGTCTCCACATCTAGTGTGGAGCCCCAAAGTGGGGGCTTGAATGCACTACCCTGGGATCAAGACCTGAGCTGAGATCAAGCGTGGGTCCCTTAGACTGAGCCCCCAGGGCACTCCCATAATATTTTTTTAAGTACCAACTAGATGCACTGGGCTTACATTACTGAATAAAACAGACACGGTTTGTGCTTCCCAATTTATAATCCTCGGTAAGACCCTTTTGTCTTGAATTTCAGTGACACTAAACACACTTGCTTGTGTGTTCACAGGCAACTGGGGCTCATCTGAGCATCAACCTTGCTGACGTGTAATACCAAGGCCGCGAGACTCCGTTTAAACAAAAGCATAAGAAGATAGGCTTCCATCCCACCCCCCACACCCCCACCCTTCCTCCTCTTCCCCTGACCAGGTCTGTTTTCAAAGCAAACGTCAGTCAGTAGGGATGTACCACTTTCATCTGCGGCTTGTTTCCAAGCTCCAACCCACTGCTGTTTCACGGACTCAAATCCTTTAAATGGTTCGCAAAGTCCTCTAATCACCCACGTTTGTCACCACGGGGAACCCCACTCCCTGGCACCTGGGCTCCATTTGACTTCTTTCAATTCTCAGATAAGGCTCGCTGCAGCCACAGGACCATGGCACCTGCTGTTTCGCTTCCTGCGAGTACTTCACCGTGCCCACTCCTTTAGTTCCCCCAGCTAACACGGATCCGAAGGGCTGTGTAGCTCATTGATCACTTCTTTAATTATCTCTCACGTACTTCCCTTCCCAAGCCCTCGCCATGGTTTATCTAACGGGTTATGAGTTCACGTACAACGTGTGGGCATCCTTTAATCAACAGCTGTTTTCCTCCACTAAACTGTTGGCTCCACGAGGGCAGGCACCGGGGAGAGTCTGGCTCTTCCTTACCCCAGTGTTTCCAGCGTCTGCGCAGCGCCCGGCGCACGACCCAGCGAGCCACAGAGGGGGAAAGGAAAGGAGAAGTTCCCGCCTTGAATTTTCCCACTACTTAACTCTTCGTGACCCACATTTACAGAATCGTTGGTTCCTTCAACAAACACTTCGCAAACCCCTCCTCTGGGTAAAGCTCGCGGACAGAAGCTAGGCAAACATTTCAAAGGGCACCACGGATCCTGGCCCCAGGTTGCTTACAACCTAAGCCGGCGAGCGCAGGCTGAAGTGTACCCCAAGCTGACTTCGGCAAGATTCCCTTAAGCTTCAAGCGCTGAGGGGACGGGGCGGTGGAGGAGAGGGCGGAACACTGAAGCGACAGGAAAATGACTTCCATGAAGGAAACAGGCTCTGAGTAGGGACGCATCTAAAGGACAACACCCTGCGGCCCCGAGGACCAAGTCACCTCTCAGAAGGACACCCCGTCCGACAGCCGACACCAGGTCGTCTGAGGTCGGGTCCGCGTTAACTCTGCCACAGGAGCGACAAGGGCTACAAGCCACGTCGCGCCAACTCCTGCGCGCGACGCCTCCCTGCGAAGCGCCTCCGCACGCTCCGCGCGCGGCCTATAGGGACCGTGGCCGCAGCTGTTTATTGTGACGCGTTGCCTCGGGCACGGGAGAACTCGTTTCTAAGTACGCTACGGAAGGATACGTGGAGAGTGCGGAACAGGCGTAAAGACTTTAGAATATGGGTAGAATGAGAAAGAATCAACCAATAGAATTTAGGGGGAAGAGACTTCTTCCGCGAGAAGCCGTGGTAAGGTCCGCCCCGTGACGTTGCTGCGGGGCATGTTGGGAGTTGTAGTTAGTTTTCCCAGGCTCCGCCCCTGGAAACGCCACTTCCGGGCTAGCGTGCGGAGCCCTTGCGCGGTCGTCAGCGCCGCTGTCCGAGCCACGTAGCAGACTTGGTGAGTACCTGCAGTAGACCCCTGCGTTTCCCTTCAGGCTTTCGTAGTTTCGGTGGGTCCAAGCCCTTGAAAGGAGCTGCCCTGGCAGGACCCACGGTAGCAGCTGCGAGCTCGGTGGGCTGGGCCTCCTTTCTCTCGGTCTGTCCCTGCTAGAGCTGGAAGGAGACTGTCCCGCACAGCCTAGACTATCCCAGCTCAGCCACTGTAGGACCTTCGCTCCCCGCGTCTCCTCCTTGTGGAATCATGTTGAGAACGAGGGATTATTTGTTGTCTTGAAGGTTTGAAGAGGTATCGGACCTGGGAAAGATAGGAGTCACTTTCTTCAGATCCTCTATTCCCTGAGCCCCCGCGTTTCCCTCCCAGCCGTCCGGCCACCACTTGGATGTGGTGGTCTTCAAGGATGCTTTTCTTTACATCCTGCGTTTCCTCCCAAGTTATAGATCCAGATTTTAGAAATGTATTCCGAGCTCTAGATCTTTATCTACTAACTGTACCTTCGCCTGGATAACTCCTATGTATTTCACACGCAGCAAGTTCAAAACTATTTCCACCTCGGCTCGTCCCACACCCGCTCTTCCAGATATCCGCGGATCAGGAAATCCACCGTGTTGGGCATGCCGGAAACCTGGAAATCATCCTTGTCGTCTTCCCCTTCTCAACCCCCGAACTTCGGATCAATAATCAGATCCTCTGCGTGCTATTTCGGCATGCCTGTCACTTGTCCTTCACGCCACTCCTACCATCCCTGTCCTTGCCCGCGTCAGATCTCTACTGATCCGTGGTAGGCTTTTAAGTGTTCTTCCAAGTGGGTCTTCACCAGCCTGTGCCCCTGCTTGCAGTGGGTTCTCCTACCTCCACCCCCAACTTTCCTTTCTAGTTGTTCATACTCGTACCTACTTGCCCTTCTCATCTCAGCCTTAAATGTTATTTCTTCAGAGAGGATCTCAATTCGGAAGCCTAGGGAGGTTGAGATCTCTTGTGGAATCATCGCAACAACCCTATGAAATAGCGGATTTTTCCTATTTTACAGAAGAGTACAGAAGTCCTGAGTGATTAGTTACATTGTGCAGAATCATGCAGCGTTAAATACGGTCTTGCCTTTTTCACTTTGCCTTCTGTATTTTTCATTGTCATTAAGTATTTTTTGTTCAAATGGCAGCTGTAGAACACTTCATAGAGCAGTTCCTCAAATGGTTGCCTAATATTTATATGGTAGTATTGTTCTTTATTTAACTGACTTCTTACTGGTTTAGAAGATTTCCTTTTTTTTTTTTGCTATGATGAAAACAGTGTGGGAAGTGCACAACATTGAAGTTAAATTTTTGCTGAACTTCGATTATTTCCTTAGGACAAATTTCCAGAAGTAGAATTGACTCTCATTTGTATGAAGATGAATTTGTTTTGTTTTACAACGGAATTTTGGTTCTGTTTGTCTCAGGTGATTTCAGAGACTATGGATATACTCTTCAGAATAAGAGGAGGCCTTGATCTGGCTTTTCAGCTAGCTACTGCTAATGGTAAGTCTGACCAAAAAAACTTCTTTTTTATTATAAATTGATGATGAAATATACTGGGATCCTCTTCATTTTGCAAATGAAACTGAGTGAGAGAGAGGATAAACTCAAATCGGGTGGTTAGTGAGTTCTATAAATTGGATTTAAACTTGGGCACTATGTTCCAGCACCACTGCTTGCCTGTGAGGCTTCTCTGTGCAAATTAGAAAAAAATGTCCTCTTTCTTAAAAAAAGAAACTTCACTGTCCACTGACAGACAGTTGTCACAATAAATATAAATATCCACAATGAGCACAGGGCAAACAAGACATGCAGATTTGAACATTGCAGACTTGCACCTATATATAACCCTGAGTCTCCAGAGCCTACACTGTTGAAAGTTATATTGTTTTTTAATGGTATAAGAATTCTGTGGGAGAAATATCAGCAGAGTTTGTATCAAGCAAATTCTAGGATGTCTTCCCGTTTCTGACTTGGGCTAAGGCCACAAACAGAGGTAAAGGATATCAGGGTAGGGAGATGAGTTGTGTTTGAAAGATGTTTCATTTGAGATGCCAGAGTCTATCAAGTGCAGATTCAGGTAATTTGAATCTGAAATTTAGGGGAGGGTGGGTGGTCAAGACTGGAGAGAAAGAATATCTCTGAAGGATCATTAACACCATGATACGAAATAAAATCATTCAGGAAAAGTGTGATCAGTGGCGTCAGAAACCACAGAGAAGTTCAGAAAGATAAGGAATGGAAAGGTCCCTAGCTGGCCATCATTTCCTGGCCCCACAGAAATAGGAAGAGAGAGAATGCAGAATGTTCTTTCTGACTCATCCTTTCATGCTAAAAAAATTGCTCTCAATCTTGGTCCATTCGAATCCCCACTCCCAAACTAATGAAAGTAAATTCGGGGATAAACAGAAGATAATCCAGGAATTATGTTTGTCTTTTGTAGTGTAGCTGAAAGTCTTTAAATTTGGCCTTCTGAAAACATATCGAGATGTCTTAAATCTCTCTTGTTAATAAGTAATCTTTTATCTACCACAGCCCCAAGGTATTTATTTAAGATATCAGGGTGATAGTTAAATAAATGGGTTTTTTTGTTGTTGTTGTTGTTTTAAAGATTTTATTTATTTATTTGAGAGAGAGAGACAGTGAGAGAGAGCATGAGCGAGGAGAAGGTCAGAGGGAGAAGCAGACTCCCCATGGAGCTGGGAGCCCGATGCGGGACTCGATCCCGGGACTCCGGGATCATGACCTGAGCCGAAGGCAGCCGTCCAACCAACTGAGCCACCCAGGCGTCCCTAAATAAATGTTTTAATCACAAGATTAAATAGGTTTAGGATTTAAGAATATAAAGTTTAAATAAGTATTTGTGTATTGTCTTTAAATATATCTTCTTGAACCATGAAAATGTTTTACATAATCCAAAGATTATAGTAAATTAAAAAGAAATCCCTGAAAATGAAGTAAAAAAAGTTTCAGGTTAATGACACATTACACAGAAAAAACTTTGACGTTAGAATACACTACTCTTAGTGGGGCAGAGTCCAAAGATAAAAAGAACTTCAAAGAAATTTGAATTTCATTCAATAGTTTACTGCTATAAGTTATGTGGTATTTTGAAAATAATTGGTATCCTCTTATATTAGTGGTGAAATAACGGTTCGGAAAACAGGTTGGCAGTTTCTCAAAAGGTTAAACATAGACTTGCCCTGTGACCCAGCAATTCTACTCTAAGTGATCACCTAAGAAAGATATGTGCACACAATAATTTGCACACAAATGTTCATAGCATTATTCATGATAGCCAGAAAGCAGAGAGACAGTCCACTTGTGTATCAGTTTATGAATGGATAAACAAAGTATATTGTGTTCATTCAAGGATATTATTATTGAGCCAGAAAAAAGAAATAAATACTGATTTATACTACAATATGAATGAGTCTTGAAAGTACTAGACAGGATGAAAGGTAGACATGAAAGGACACATAATGCGTGATTCCATTTATAGGATGTTTCCAGAATAGGCGGATCTATATAGACAGAAAGTAGATTAGTGGTTGCTATGGGTCAGTGTAAGAGGAATGGGAAATGAGTGCTGATAAGTATAGGGTTCTTTTGGGGTGATGATAGTGTTCTGGAAATAGTGATGGTTATAAACCTTGTCAGCTTCTAAAAGCAAGTGAATTATATGCATTAAAAGGATGAATTTTATGCTCTGTGAATTTAATCTCAAATTTATTAAAAAGAAAGGCATAAATTTTCTTTTTATATGTTCAATTATTGAATCTAGAGAATAGTTATTTGGGAGTCAATTTCCTATGTTGTACTTTTGTGTGTTTGGAACGATTCATGTTGAAAAGTTTAAGATTTCTTTTATTAACCTCTATTTATATTCTTTTAATTTAGAACTATTTATCAAGAAAGCACTAAAACATGTGCTGAGTGACCTGTCAACCAAGCTTTCTTCAAATGCCCTTGTGTTCAGAATTTGCCACAGTTCAGTATATATATGGCCTAATAGTGATGTAAACACCATTCCAGGAGAACTGAGTGATAGCTCTGCTTGTAAGAACATAATGCGCTTTATTCAGTGAGTATGTTTGAAAATTGCTAGAAATGTTTTCAAAATGTCATTTCATATTGTAAACATCTTTGTGTATTAAACGTCTAGCTTTGAACAGGAAGAAGATATAAAACGAAAATTTATGAGAAAGAAAGACAAGAAGTTATCGGACATGGTAAGCAAATTTATAATCCTTGAATTTGGACCAGAGTGATGAGATCTTAGAGGTTATTTAATGCAACTCTCTTATTTTTTACAGATCAGATTTTTGAGGTCAAAAATGACAAGAGTGACTTGTCGGAGGTTATATCTCTGTTTTACATGTTTAAGCTTTTGTTCCATAGTCATACATATCCTAATACATACATTTTGGGGGATGCTTTCTGTGCTCCCACAAAAATACACAGTTCGAGTATGTTTGCAAATTACTTAAAATTAAATAAAAATGAACCACTCTAAAACATGACAGAGACACATGGTGCTGTGAGATAGTAAATAAATGATTTACCTTTCTTCACACTGTTCTTAGTTCTGGTGCTTTTTGAACCAGTGTTATTGAGGACCGGCCATTTGCCACAAAGTTGGCAAGCACTGGAGATAAATAATGGAGCTACTTCAAGGGAGAAAGTTTTACGAAGTTAATATGACTGCAGTGTTTTTCTAGGCTGTTATGGAAAATAGGGTGGACATGAGGTTAGAGAGCTAGGCGGGGGCCACTTCAGAAGAAGCCGAACTCAGCCAGCAGCTGTGGTAACAGAGAGGAGGGATCCAGGAGGTGTTTAGGGGATAAAATGGACGATACTTGGAAAGGAATTGGAAATGGAACGACCATTTTCTTTCTTGGGTTAAGATGGGCGATGGGGAAAAAAAAAAAAAAAAAAAGATGGGCGATGGGGAAGTCATAAGGTCGGTTTTGGTCACATGGTTTGAGACACCAGTGAGACATCCACATGAGCTGTTATAGAACATACTGTGGGCTGTAGAATCAGGTGATTTGAGAATTACGTGTAGCTGGAGCTTGACATTTTGAGGAGTACGGGTCAGTTACTTCCTCAGATGGGATTTGTTTTAGGCTTCCTCATGACTAGATTGAGGTGGTGCGCTGTTGGTAGGAATGCGCCTGAAGCAATGTCCTGTCCTCCTCAGCACATCGTATTGAAGAGGCATGTGCTATCAGTTGGCCTCTAGTATTGGTGATGTTAACTCTGATCCCTTTCTTCCCATGGTGTCTGCTCATTTTCTTCTCTGTGAGGCCACTATATTTTCCCTTGTAAGTAGCAAGTATCTCATGGTAAGATACTTTGAGGCTATCCTATTCCTCACCAAAGTTTTGCCCACCACTTTCAGTGTCAACCAATAATTTTTGTCTGAATCCGACAATAACCTGATGGTTGCAAAGTGATTTTGCTATCATTTCCTTTTATACTTCTTAGATGACATTGGACCGTAAGGAGAGCTTTGTTTTTCCCTATTTATTTATTACGTGCATGGAAGCATGAGTTCCTACTTTATGCAATGAGTTAAAATCTTTGGATGCTCACATTTTCCAAGATTTGGTCAATGAATGCTTCTTCAGGCTTGCTCCAATGTCCTTTAGACACGTATTTTTGAGTACTTCCTACTTCTTCCACAAGATGATCTAGGCACATTATGTACTACTGTCCCTGTTCCAGCCCAGGGATCAGGCATTTCTCTAAGGAGCACACACACATATGCATACGTACCATACATGTATACATATTTATACACACAGAGACACACACACACATACCACGGTACATTTCTATTTATCTTTGTAAATCATATTTGTATTTCCAGTTCTACTTCTGCCTCACTGAATTTGTAACTTTTTGCCTCTGAGAAACTTGGCTTCTAGTATACTCACTATTTTGCCAGATTTGTTCAAAACAGAAAACATTCAAACAAAGTACTTTCAGAGTTGTTATTCCATACCACTGTAAAATTCAATCCTACTAACAGTTCAGTATCTGTTTATAGTTCTCTGTGTCTTTAGGCCAGGGGCTTATAGTTCTAATGTACGTTTAAAAGTTCCTTTGGTGTATGGTTATTATATCTTGTTCATTGGATTTTTTCTTCACTCTAAGTCTATACAGAAGTAGAATAATATATGTAATCCTGGTGAACGTGTACCAGCTTTAATACTTATAAACACACGCGCACATACACACACGTGACACACACGAATGTTTAAAAAAAAAAGTGATCAACAAATGGTCAGTCCGAGTTCATCTTCATCCCCACTCCCTCTCCACCTCCCTGCGAATTATTTTGGAGCAGAGGAGATTTTTTTTTTTAAGATTTGTGCTTTTAAACAGTTTACTATAATACAGCTTTGTATGGCCCTTAAAAAGTCACTTGCCCTTTATATTTAACGTTCAGTATGCTATAAGTTGACTATTACTGTTTCTCTTTATAGCATCAAATAGTAAACATAGATCTTATGCTGGAAATGTCAATCCCTGTGGGAGCTGTCACCCCCATCATTGAAAGAGAAAGCGGAGGACACCACTACGTTAGTATGACTTTACCTGTAGATGTAGTTCTGTCTGTTGCTCCAGAAGAAACATGGGGAAAGTAAGTATTTTGTACTGCTACTGACACATTTATATAAGCCCTCCTCCCCAGAGTAATCAGAGCCCGTTTTTAAATATCATGTAGATATATCCAGGATTATTGTTACTTTTACTATGATTTATTCCTTGTTATTAAACTGAGTCATCTAGTAATTAAATGTTTATTTAGAGGAAATAGGGTAGTATGCAAAACCTATAAGGTTTTCCCATTACCTATACCTAGGAAATATACAATATACTTAATTTTGCATAAAGTTAGACTTCATTTAATAATCCTGGTCCAGTGAAGTTTTTTCTTACTGTATTTGGGATATATTAACTCTCCATTCTAATTTATCATAACCACTATAACTTTCGTTAATGTACTTGAATATTTCCCTCCACAGAGTTCGTAAACTTCTAGTTGATGCAATTCATAATCAACTAACTGACATGGAGAAATGTATTTTGAAGTATATGAAAGGAACATCTATTGTGGTCCCTGAACCACTGCACTTTTTATTGCCAGGGGAAAAAAATCTTGTAACAATTTCATATCCATCAGGAATTCCAGATGGTCAGCTTCAGGCCTATAGAAAGGTAATACCAAGGGGCGCCTGGGTGGCTCAGTCGGCTAAGCATCTGCCTTCAACTTGGGTCATAATCCCAGCATCCTGGGGTCAGGCTCCCTGCTCAGCGGGGAGCCTGCTTCTTCCTCTCCCTCTGCTACTTCCCCTGCTTGTGCTTTTTCTTCTCTGTCAAATAAATAAAATCCTTTAAAAAAAAAAAAAAAAAAAAGGAAGCAAGAAAGGTAAAGCCAATACACTTATTCTTAGAAAAATTATGACATTCATTCACTTTATATTTACTTAAAACATTTCAAATAAATGGAACTTATTTTGTGATTTAACATGAAAGTGGAATCAGACTACCGTCTTCACATGTTATTTAATTTCTGTTAACATAGAACTTTTTTAAAAGTGTATTAATGAAAAAATATGCTAAACCATATTTTACATTTTGATTTCAGACACTCAGTATGGTTCATATGTTCTGTGAAATTTTTCTGTAATGAGATACAGAAATGAAAAGATGCTTACATGCCTTGAGCTGCTGCTGAGTGTTTATAAATAAATTCCTTTTCCCATCCCTTGCTTTCAGATTTGTAGAAGAGACAAGATCACGGTTAGGGAAGGAAAGCTAGGATTTATGCTAATTCTAATTAGGATTTATAGTAATACTTTACACCCCACCCCCACCTCCCAGGGTTATTTGGGTTTTATTAGAGGCAAGCATGATCAGCATTCAAAGAACTGAAATTTATTAATGAATTGGCTAGTTTTGGAGTGCGTATTTTTGATGTGTGGTCTTGCCTGGCGTCCATGCCACTGTACCACAGGAACATCTCCCTCATCTGTCCCTGGGAGGAGGCAGAGTGCTGTGATCCTCTGCTCAGTCTGTAAGTGCTGGTGGACTTGACCTGCAGAGGCACCAGATGATCCCACTCCAGCTGTGAGAGTACTTAGGAGACACGAAAAAGAAAATGTCAGACTTTACAAAGAAGGGTCACATTTTTATGCAGTTGGGAAAACTTTGCATTTTAAACATGTATGCGTATTTTAATTTTGATGCCCTATTGGTTGGCTTCCTACCACCCATCTCTCCTCCAGAATTTAATCACCACCCCTTGTATTTGTTAAGTACTCTAAGCATGACTTTTCAGAATACTTTCATGTTATTCTATCCTTGTTAATTCTAATTTACTCATTTACAAGGCTGTTTCCAAAACAGATTTCACCCTGGATGTATTTTAATAGACTGCGTTATAATAAAGTAATTTGAAATTGTGTTACTTCTCTCACTCTGACAAATTACAGTCAGCCCTTGAATAACACAGGTTTGAACTGCAAGAGTCCGCTGGCCCACAGATCATTTTCAGTAACTATGATACAGCACTGTAAATGTACTTTCCCTTCATATTTCTGTAATAGCATTTTCTTTTATGTAGCTTACTATATTGTAAGAATATAGTATATAATACATAGACATGTATGTGGATTTTTGACCGTGAGAGGGCTCAGTGCCTCAAATCCCCACATTGTTCAAGGCTCAACTGCATTTTCCTTTTCTCTGTGATCCCTTCCAGTTTCTACCCATATCCATGGAAAAACATACATAACTCTCTTTTGGGTTTAGTTTAAATCCCACCCTTTTCGACCTCTGTGAATTATAAGTGTGTTTGATAACTTTTATAGCCAATATATAGTTATTTTTGTTTTATGTCTTTAGATTGAGTTTGTTTACCAACGAGCAAGGAGTCTAAGCTATTTAACTTTTTTCTCTTCTTTTCTATTGATTCTGATTTCATTTAGGAATTACATGACCTCTTCAATCTGCCTCACGACAGACCGTATTTCAGAAGATCTAATGCTTATCACTTTCCAGATGAGCCATACAAAGATGGTTACATTAGAAATCCACATACTTATCTCAATCCACCTAACGTAGAGACTGGTATGGTGAGTTTAATAATTATTTATGGAGTCGACTGATGACCAGTGTCAGTGGTGATTTTTTTGTGTATATCCAGTAGAAGTTTTAAGGATTGATTCCGAATGTATGTCATCTCTCAAACAAAATTTACCACCCCTTTCTTTTAATAATCGTTGCTTAATAGCAGTATTCACAATAGTCTGAAAAGGTCAGAAATAGATAGCATGTACCACAGTTTTCCTACTAAAATTCCATTCCCTGATTTATTCAAAGGCGTCTCCCCATTTATTTTCACCCTGAGCCTGAGAAATCATGCCAAGTAAAGAGCGTGTTTACCCACAGCACGCCGCAGCCAAGTTCGGGAAGGCCCTGCGGCACGTTTTCTCTGCAGCAGGTGCCTGGGTGCAATTGGCAGCTTCCCACCAGCGGAAGCTCCAAGAAGTGTGGCTGGTGGGGCACGAGGAACGGTTCCTTAAGGGTGCGTGTGGGCTGGGAAGAAAGGGTCCCATGGGCACCCAGCCCAGGAGTTCTTACACAGCCCGGCCTCTTAGCAGCCCTATGACTGGCGGCCTCCTGTCTCAGGACTCCGCTGCTTCCTTACTGGGATGTTTACTCTTTCCAGGGGTATGCTTTGATCTGAAGTGGCCTGCTTTTTTACCTTGTCTTTTCTCAGCCTGTTTCCTCATTGTTTCCAGTTGTTTCCTGTCATCTTTAAAGCAGCTCACCACCCAGCTCATTTCAGCCCGATTCCCACCCCCGACTGGCACCTCTCACACCCCAGATCCCCTAAGAGGAAACCTAATTGTCCAACATGTCCTGGCATTTATTCAGTATCTCATGCGTCTCTGTGCGCTTTGTAAGGAAATCCTAAGAATGAAAAATGAATACATGATACAGCCTAAAGGACTGCAGGAGCCACTTCTAGTCCTGGCCGTCAGAGGGCGCTGGGGACAGCAGTTCCGCCCGCAGCAGCCGCAGACTGCCGGGCTTCCCACGGAGAGACCCTGGCTGGCTGCTTACCAGGTCGTGTGGACAGATGAGTCTCTATCTCTAGTCATCCTGTTGATGATAGAAAATCATTTTATTTATTTTGCTTGTATGGGAGGAAATCCTGGGAGACCTCTTCCTGGTTAAGAACCTTGCTCTGTCACAGTCATAGTGTCACCATAGGCCATACAAAGTGTAGAGTCTCTAACAAACAACATAATCTTGGTGGTTTTCTCGATTATTGCATAAACGTCTTCTCTCAGACTATATTTGGGACTCCTCTAGATAGGGTGGGTGTACCTGTGTCATATATTCATTTTTAAATTTTAATAGTTCCTTACAAAGTGCCTAGACATTCAAAACGTACCAAATAAATGCTGATTGATTTTTGACAGTGAAATGGGTTTGTTATTTCTATTATGGAGATATAAGACGCACTTACATATTTTAAGAAATTCAGTATATGATGTTTGATGTGTACATATAACATATATATAAATTGTAAAGCACAGTAAGGAGATGAATACCAGAGAGCTCCCTACCCAACTTAAGAACTAGAACATACCAGCCTACCTGTGTGTTCCCTCCTTTTCCACTCCTCTGCCTCCCCACAGCCTGAAAGGAACTCAGTGTATCCTGAGTTTTATTTGTATCACTCACTTCCTTTTTTTTTTAAATAGTTTCCCCACATAGGTGCATATTTCCTCAACACTTACAGTTTTGCTCATTTTGAGTTTTATAAAAAACTGGGTCATTTTATATTTGGTCTTCTACAACTCACTCTGGCACTCACTGTTAAGTATCCAAGAGTTCGTCATGGTATTGTGTCGAACTGTGGTTCGACTTCTTTATTGCCATGTAACAAACTGTGTATGGCTTGTCCAGATATTTTGTTATTCAGCCAACCCTGATAGGAAAGTTGCTGTACCTATTTCTTGTTATATATGTGCAACAGCCATTAACATTTTGCTTCATTTCACCTTCTTCCCCCCCCCCCCCCCCCCCCACCCAGGCCATTTCAAAGAAAGCCACGCACAGCCTGGTATTTACCCCTAAACACTATAGCACAAATCTCCAATGGTAATAGATTTGCATTCATGGGATTAACCTACTTTGGTTATGATTCATTATTACTTTTTGTTCTCTGCTGGATTTCATTTGCTAACATTTTTAAGATTTTTGCATCTGTGTTCATGAATAAGATTGGCTTCTGAATTTCCTCACATGATTTTTTTTTTCTGTCAATAATATACTGGCTCATTAAAAGAGTTGGGTAGCATTCCCTTTTTTTTTTTTTTTTAATTTTCTAGAGGAGTTTTTATAAGATTGGCATGATCTTTTTTGATCATTTGGTAAAGCTTACCTATAAAATAATCTGTGATTAGCATTTTCTTTATGAGAACATTGTTAATAAAATTAATTTTATTAATGGTTATAAGACTTTTTTCATATTTCTAAGTTCTCTTTACCTAGGTTTTAGTCTCTCCCATAGTTGTAGTGATGGGTTTTTTTTTTTCATTCTTTGTATCATTTTTATGCCTTTAAAAAAAAAAAAACTTTTGGCTTTGCTGACCCCCTTTATTGTAAATTCTATATCCTGTTTCATTAATTTTTTGCTCTTAACTTTTTTCTGGCGGGGGAGGAATCAATTTTATTTTTTTAACTCAATTTTATTTTTTCAGTGTTCCAAGATTCATTGTTCATGTACCACACCCAGTGCTCCCTGCAATACGTGCCCTTTTCACTTCCTCCTTCCTTTACTTTCTTTGATTCGTTGTTTTTGTTCTCACTTCTTAAGTTGGCATTTTGGATATTGTTTATCTTTTTTATTCTCTAAGTTTCTAAATTTCAAGCAAAGCACTATTTTCACAGGTTTTAATTTCAAGTATTTGTTTTATTCAGTTCTAGATGTTTTTACACCTCTATTATGATTCATCTTTTTTTTTTTTTAAGATTTTATTTATTTATTTGACAGCCAGAGGTCACAAGTAGGCAGAGAGGCAGGCAGAGAGAGAGGAGGAAGCAGGCTTCCTGCCAAGCAGAGAGCCCGAAGTGGGGCTCGATCCCAGGACCTTGGGATCATGACCTGAGCCGAAGGCAGAAGCTTTTTTTTTTTTTTCCCCCAAAGATTTTATTTATTTATTTGACAGACAGAGATCACAAGTAGGCAGAGAGAGAGAGGAGGAAGCAGGCTTCCCACCAAGCAGAGAGCCTGATGTGGGACTCGATCCCAGGACCCTGAGGTCATGACCATCATGACCTGAGCCAAAGGCAGAGGCTTAACCCACTGAGCCACCCAGGCGCCCCTGATTCATCTTTAATCCATGTGTTATTTCAGAGTTTTTTTTAACATCCAAATATATTAGAATTTATTTATATATGTAGGTACGTATATATATATTTTTTTACTGATTTCTGACTCCTTTGCATACTGATCAGAAACAATTTTTATGTAATAAAGATTCTGAAATTTACTGAGACACATTCATTTCCTGAGGATGCTACAGAAGCCACAAATTTGGTAGCTTGAAACTACAAAAATGGGGCACCTGGGTGGCTCAGTGAGTTGAAGCCTCTGCCTTTGGCTCAGGTCATGATTCTAGGGTCCTGGGATCGAGCCCTGCATTGGGCTCTCTGGTCAGTGGGGAGCCTGTTTCTCTTTCTCTCTCTGTCTGTCAAATAAATAAAATTTTTTAAAAAAGAAACTACAAAAATGTATTCTCTCAGCTGTGGAGGCCACAAGTCTGAAATCCCTATCATGAGGCTGAAATCAAGTGTCAGTGGGGCCCGGCGCCCTCCAAGGGCTTTGGGGAGAATCCCTCCCGTGCCTCTTCCAGCGCTCCTTGGCCACATCGCTCCCATCGGCCTCTGTGCTCATGCTGTTTCCTTCTCTCCACTGCGCCAGCGTCCCTCTCCGCTCTCTCACAAGGATACTTGTAGGAGTTGCGTTTCAGGCACACCTTGGTACAAGAAAATTCTCCCATACGTTAAGTTCCTTAATTTAATCACATCTTAAGAGCCCGCCTCCCCCCTCCCTTTTTTTTTTTTTTTTTTTTTTTGCCTTTCGACCCTATAACATAGTCTTCACGGGTTCCAGGGATGAGGAGATAGACATCATTTGGGGGTCATTTTTCCACCTACCACAATGTTGTCATTAAAAATGTTCTGTCTGTGCTTGAGAAGAAAATACGCTAATTGTTGGATGAGGATTCTGTTTGTCCATGCCTCTTCTTACCTAATTTTTTTAAAAAAATACCAGTTTTGGGGGACAAAAACACACGAGTATTCTTAACGTTATACTACAAGAAAGAAGTTACATGATCTTGGCCTTTATTTAAGGATATTTAAATAGCATACCTGGGCTATAATCAATGGTGGCAGGTTTACAAGACTGGAGGAATATTCTTCATATGTCCCATTATATGGCCCCTTCATTCATTTATTCCTCTCTTCATCATTTATTCAGTAAACATTTACTGACTATTAACTGTTTGCCTCACCCCCTGTAGAAGCTTGGGTCCAGAAATAAATAAGGCACAGTACTTGCCCTTATTAAACTCAAATATTAGTGTGGTTAAGAGGAGATTTAAAAAGTAACAAGTAAGGTGTCAAGCGGTGCTTTGAAAATAAAAAAATAAAGCAAGCTAGAGTGCTGGCCAGGGCAGGAGGTGGGTGGTGAGGGAGGGAAGCATGCCATTTCCAGGTTGGCTGATGATGGACAGTCTCTGATACTTGAGCAGAGACCTGAACGAAGTAAGGGTGCCGAGCTGCACATTATTTGGGTAGAATGTTCCAGGCAGAGCAAACCATAAGGCTCTGGCCTCAGATTGCCCCTGGAAGATCCGAACCCAAAGCAGAGCAAGCTACAGAGGAAAGTGGTAGAAGATGACCTTGGAGAGGCGGCCAGGGAGCAAGATTTGCCGGGCCTGAGAGCCCAGGGTAATGACTTTGGACAGTTGCTGAAAGCCAGGAAAGTATAATGTTCAACTGTAGTTCTCTGAAGGCATTTTTGTAAGGAACTGAAGTAACAGTTTGGCTCTGAGAACAGTAAACTTGGCTTGGATGTCTGTGTAGAAAATGTGCGTCTATCTTAAGTTAGTATGTTACTCTGTTTCTTCTTTTTATACAGATCCATGTGGTCCAGGGCACCTATGGCTATCATCACTATATGCAGGATCGGGTGGATGACAGTGGCTGGGGCTGTGCTTACCGATCTCTGCAGACAATCTGCTCTTGGTTCAGGCACCAGGGCTACACAGAGAGATCCATTCCGACACACAGGGAGATTCAGCAGGTACGCTTCTAATCAACTGTACATTTCATTAGCCCTTAATATACCAGTAATAATGATTATTACCTCATGGTACAGACTTATTTCTGTTTTGAAGGGGGAAAAAAACCATACTGGTAATCAGGGAACAGGTCCTAAATGTAGTTGTTTAATAGTTGTCTTGTGTATGGGTTTTTTTGTGTTTTTAAATACACAAAGGCTCTAGTTGATGCCGGGGACAAACCAGCAACGTTTGTTGGATCACGGCAGTGGATTGGATCGATCGAGGTACAGCTCGTACTGAACCAACTGATTGGTGTAACTTCAAAAATACTGTTTGTCAGGTGAGGACACCTTAAGAAATTAGTGACATCGTTTTAAAGCAAGTTTGTCATTTTATTAGAAAAGGGGAAAATTATGGATTCTCCTTCCTCTTCCTCCACACTGTTTTTATTTTTACTCTCTCCTCCACATTGCCTCACTGCTTTACAAATCTTTTTTTAAACGCTACATTTTTTGGCTATTGAAGACTTTGAGTGGATGAGTAAACTTGGCAATATGTATACTTGCATGGTGTTAATTTAGCTGAGAAAAGGAACACTTGGAAATATGTCAGCTATGACTAGAGTTACAGAAAATCAACTTTTTTCTTTATCTTCAACTCTTTAAAATATCTTGAAGGGAGAGATTCAGATGTTGATCTTTGACGGCCCTTTTTGTGTACCTCCTGCCCTTTTTCTTCTTAAAAGGTCAGTAAACTAATAATGTGTCCAAATAATATATTCGTTTTTTCCCAATACAGTTTAGCCATAATTCTAGCTTGAAAATATGAGTAAATATCAGGTCACGATTGCAGGTCCCTGGGATCAAGTGCTGGGTCAGGCTCCACCCTGGGAAATTCTCTTACTCACTCTCTCTGTCTCTTTAAATACATAAATCTCAAAAAAGTAATAATAAATAAATCAATCTTTAAAAAAATAAAAGTAAAATATGAGCTAATATTAATTAAATAAGAAGTTATTCCTTATCAGTGAACTTGTGTTTTAAATACATTTTGTATTACAGTGACCTCAATTTAAATACATGTTGTATTACAGTGACCTCAATAGATACATTACCCTCTTTTGTCCATGTGCTTATGTCCCAGAATGTCTGATTTCACAGCTGCAGTTTAGACCGCCTGTGAAAACCGGAGCTAACAGATAAATGATCGGTTAAATAGTGAAGCACATGATGATTGCAAAGGGAACGTTTTGGCACATCAAAACCTTACACGTTTCTTACTAAGCAAGAGCTTAGAATTAGCCACCAGTTGGGACCTCCAATCCAAAAAAGGATCTCCCTTCATCTGGCCAGCTTTCTCTCTTCTCCAAAGTACAGATTGTATAGGACATTAAAATATTCCCTAAAATAATATGTCATACTTGAAAACATTTTGTAGTTTTCACTATGGCTTCACAGCTCTTGTCTGTTTTAGTCCAGATCTCCTGTCACGTAGATAGGGCAGGGGTGATAGGTGCCAGGCTAAAGATGAGGAGGGAGACTGAGTCTGATGGTAAAAAGACAAGAACCCAGGACTTAAAACTCATTCTTCTGACATTAAATCCACCCATAAGAGCCCTGTGGTCATCAAGGTGACCACTTTCACTCTTCCCTTAAAAATCCTTCGTTAGGGGCACCTGGGTGGCTCAGTGGATTAAGCCTCTGCCTTCGGCTCAGGTCATGATCTCAGGGTCCTGGGATCAAGTCCCGCATCGGGCTCTCTGCTCAGCAGGGAGTCTGCTTCCCTTTCTCTCTCTCTCTGCCTGCCTCTCTGCCTACTTGTGATCTCTCTCTGTCAAATAAATAAATAAAATCTTAAAAAAAAAAAAAAATCTTTCGTTATGCAATTCGAGAAGCAAAGAAGCAAGGTCTTAAGTGGCCTTAAATACTTTGAAAGGTTATGGTGCTTTTGGTTGCTCTCAAGTCAGTTACCTACCACTTAATGTTATTTAAATTTACCATGTTTTTTTTCAATAACCAAAAAAGAAAACAAAACAGTAGAAAACACTGGCTCCCAAATTCCGTAATGGACCTTAGTATGAGAAATCATTCATCTGATGGAAGATGGTTTCTTTCTAGCCAAGGTTGTGAAATGGCCTCTCGAGGACGGGAGCTGGCTCATCACTTCCGGACTGAAGGAACTCCAGTCATGATCGGTAAGATGCTTGGGACATCTTGGGCTCTTTGGGTAAAGAGAAGAATATATAAAAGTTATTGTTGATACAATAATGTCACATAAAATCAGTCATTTTTAAACATTTGAAAATTAGCTTTTATACCATACATACTGACCTCTGGTTATTTATTGTTCAATTTTCAAGGTGGGAGGAAAGTTATAAAAAAGATGTAATAGCCAGAAGTAAAGGCTGAGAAGAGAAGTGATAGAACTGTTGAAGTACTTAAAGAATCAAGAACAGTATATAAAAAAGAGGCCATGGTCACTCAGTTGAGCCCAGTAAGTCATGGTGCGGTCTCTAACGCGGCTGGCTGTGTAGCATTACATGAATTGCTTCACCTCTCTGGGCTCTGTTTATAAAGAGGATTAGATGAGTTGGTCTAAACCTTGATGATTCTGTGGAGAACAAGACTTGATCTGGGATGACAGAAGGCAAGCTAAGACTGGTATGTAAGATATGCAGGCAGACAGATTTCAGCAGAGTATCAGAAGGACCTGAATGGGTAGATGGGCTGTCCCTCGGGGCGTCCTCGGAACAGAGGCCGCATTGCCCATTTGCTGAGAGAGGCCTCACAGCGGCGACTGTGATCCTCCGTAGCCCTTTCTAGATCCAGTTCCACGGATATGGCAGTGGAATAGAAACCTGATGTGGTTACAAATATGATTGCATCTTTTCTGATTTTAAAGGTAACAATTTTATCTTCTCAGAGTACACTTGACGTGATCTGTAATCTTTTATAATCTAGGCTAGCAATTTTAATGCTATGTTAGATTAACAGGCCAAATAATGTTTTTAAATTGAAATTGACTAGGGAGTTGAGATTCACATATGCCCTCTTTTTTCTGATTTCCCTTGCTATAGGGGGAGGAGTTTTGGCCCACACAATACTAGGAGTGGCGTGGAATGAGATTACAGGGCAGATAAAATTTCTGATTTTAGATCCACATTATACAGGCGCTGAAGATCTACAAGTTATTTTGGAAAAGGTAAGTATCTGTTTAACACAGATTTAGATGCAAGGGAAAGAATCCAGACGCAAAGGAGAGCAAACTGGCCTTTAACAGAACTACAGACCCAGGGCTGTGATGCACCCTCCCAGCAGGTACTGTAGGCCAGTGAGGACTGTCTGTCTGCATAGGGAGGAGAAGAGGGAACTAAAGTGAATTGCAAAGAACAAAATTCAGGTTAGATTTATGAAGACTTTCCTAGTTATTAAACTTAATAATGGAACAAAGAGCTTAGAAATACATTCTTTTGGACATGTTACAGCTTTGCATAAACAAATGTAATGAAATAGGAGTAGATTAAATAACCTTTATAATTGTATTATTAACCAAAAATAACCAGTATGTTGGACATTATGGAGGCTACTTGTAATTTATTTACATATAATTTATTCTCATTCTGTAAAGGATTTGAATTTGAGACAAATGTGAGAATATTCATTGATACTTACAGTACCAGTTAAAGGAGGTGTAAATTTAACTTAATGTACTTAATGTATAGGCAACTAATTCTCACGTATGAAAACTCATTCTAAAACTTTAGAAGGCAAGGATAATAAGACATAATTAACTTGAATTTAAGCTTCTGTATTCTTTGCTAAATATATTAAAATTACAAAGAAAGCATACAACCTTTTCAGCCACAAACCCATAAATATTTCCTACTGTTACTCACTACCCTTCATTTTTCTCAAATTGTCACTTAAGTCAACATCATTAATACCTTATAAAAAGCTTTCTGTGAACTTTGAAGCTGTAGTTTAATTAGGTCATTTTTTTAAAAGCACAGTTGGAAAGTCACTGGTGAGACATTTTCAGAAGTTAAATAGAACGTAACTGTATGAAGTTACCAAAGCCCTGGGAATGAGGGGTTTAGTAGTCAGGAGCTTAGTGTGTGTGTAGCTGAATGCTTTTATAACCCAGTTTAGTAAAATATTTTGCCAGTGATAAGACTATAAATACAACAGGAGATAAATGTGTCCTGCTTTTATCCTTCAAGGCATTTGGACTTGTAAGTCTCTGAAATGTTTCCTGCTGCACACCAAAGTGGGAGCAGTATTTCCTCTTTCTGTAGTCAAGTGTTGGGTCACTCGGCATGAAGTGCCAGTATGTGCCGCCCACTGCTTGGAGCAGTAGGGGTATTAATAAAGGTCTTTAAGGAGCTCTTAGTCTAGAGTTGAAGAAAAAAGAGATCCAAAAACTATTCCCAACAAAAAAATAGAGTTTACCAGGCTGATCCATTAGAGGGATCCCTTAGAGCCGGTGAAAGGACCGCAGGCCACGTTCCCAGAACTACGCCAGTTCCAACAGGATCCAAGCCTGCGAAGGGGTGTGGCTGGAGGGATGGGCAGGGCTGAAACTGAGCCAGGCAGAGAAGCAGAGCATTCAGTTTTCATCTTAGAAGCAGTGAGAAGCGTTCATTACTTTAATTAGAAATATGATATAGATAATAAAATTACTTCTTTCTGGCTGGTTTGAGGAACTTTGCAGTAGATGGAATGGTCTAGATAGGCTTTCCTGAAGCAGTTGAATAAGGCGTTGTCCCTGATTACTTTCGGAGGCTCCTAATGTTCTTTTTTGCTAATTAGATTTCTGTAGAATTTTCTTTTTTTTTTTTTTAAAGATTTTATTTATTTATTTGTCAGAGAGAGAGCGAGCGAGAGCGAACACAGGCAGACAGAATGGCAGGCAGAGTCAGAGGGAGAAGCAGGCTCCCTGCGGAGCAAGGAGCCCGATGTGGGACTCGATCCCAGGACGCTGGGATCATGACCTGAGCCGAAGGCAGCTGCTTAACCAACTGAGCCACCCAGGCGTCCCTGTAGAATTTTCAATTGGAGAAAACCTTCTGCCCTTTTAGCACGTATAAGGAGCCCTGAAGCCAAGGCCTGACCTTGTGAGAGTCAACACTACTCTCACTTGAGAATCGAGAGCAGTGTCTTAGAGCCTGGGCTACTGTAACAGAACACCATAGCCCAGTCGGCTTATGAACAAGAGAAATGGGTTCCTCGGCTTTCCGAAGGTGGGGAAATGCAAGATACCGGCAGGTTCGGTCTGGTGAGCACCACTTACTAGCTCACAGACAGCAGTCTCTTTCACTGGATCTGCACAGAGTGGAAGGCATGGGGGACCTTTCTGGGGCCTCCTTAATGAAGGCACTAATCCCCTTCATGCGTTCCCCTCTCTCAACCTAGTCCTCTCCCAGAGGCCCCACCTCCACATACCGGCACTTTGGGATTAGGTTTCACAAACATTCCGCCTAGCAAGGACTGTAGGGAAAGTTCTGCCTCTGCCTGACCTCTCTTTACCCTCCTGTGGAACTTTCCTGTTTGAAGTTCCCAGACTAGTCTCCTCAAAGAAAAAGACCATACTCCCCTGTCTACTCCCATCAGTTTCTGGTTTGGGCACCCACTCTACCCACTTCTCTTTACAATGATTTGAGCCTGGTTACCTGGAAAAGGCTGAAAGATGAAAACAGAGAGTAAAAGCCTTTATTCATCATTAAGATAACAGATTTTAAGACATTAAATTTTAGAAAAGGTTTGGCTAAAAAAGGTTATTTACATAAAGAAACAGGTCTCAAAGACAAAAGATTTTTTTTGTAGTTACCTAGGAGTGGGGAAATAGGACTGATGGAGGATTTTTTTTTTTTTTTTACTTTCATTGAACTTTTAGAATGTAGATCTAATTTTTGCAGCCCAAGAAAGAAAAATGCAAACAGTAAAGAGTTCCTCTAAACCCTCCAACCTCCACACTAAAAAATAGAGCTAAGACACTATTTTCTGTAGAAACCATGAACTTTAGCTCTCGGTCACTGCCAGGATACAGAGCAGCAGCTTCCGAGTTAGGCTAAGGAATGAGACCACACTACTTGTCACAAACCCAGTGGTATTTATTTTAAGAGTTCTAGCTGGCCAACTCCCAGCAAAGCGTTTCATTTCAAAATGATGTAACTCAGACTAGTCATTAGCTGGGTCTTTAAGAAAATAGATCAATGGCCCTAGAAGAAATTTGATGTACTTTTGGATTCACAGATTTTGTTTAAAAGTAATTTTCTCTGCTGGGGAAAAGAATGGGAAGTGGAAGGATTATAGCCTGAGGACAGTGAAGGGCAATTCAAGAGGCCAAAACAGATCTCTCCCTGCCACTTTCCTCGTAGCTAAGATGCGCAGTATGGTCCCTAAGACGGCCTTTAGTGGCCTCCCAAGAAAAACAGATTGCCAATTCTATCACCTGCTGCTGACTGCCAGAATTATAAAACTTAGACTCAGTAAAAATGTGATTATTTGGAGTAACAGTTACCATAAGGGAACTTTATCTTTTCTGTGATTAAGTACTGTAGAATTTAATTTTTTTTTTTAACTCTATCTGAAATGGACCCAAGTATGTTACTTTTCTATGCTTTATAGTTGTTCAGATCTTTGAGTTTTGTAAGTTAGAGTCGTATTCCAGGATTCAGCTGACAGAACGGGACTGTAAAATGCTACAATTTTGATCATGTAATCCTATCATTTAGTAAAAGGTTTTCCTTTCCCTTCTCCCAAATCTAGGGCTGGTGTGGATGGAAGGGCCCAGACTTTTGGAACAAAGACGCTTATTATAATTTATGTCTTCCTCAGCGACCAAATATTTTTTAAAATATCTTGGACTCGAAGACTGTAGTAAAGTTGTATTATAGATTTGTTAATAAAGACTAAGTTTAACTTCAAAGAGAATCCTGGGTGTGGTCTGATGGTTTAAACTACAATTTTAAAATAGAATTTTAAAAAAGTAAAAAATAAACTACAATTTTTTTCAAAGGCTGTTAGGTACTACACAAATAAAAGTTTATTCTTTAGACATTCTTTAATAACTTAAAAGACAAAGCAGGCACAACCGAAATATTACAGGCATGTAAAAACATGTATTCTGAACTGTTATCTTCACTTAGAAGAAAGTTTTCCTCCTTCTTAGAAGGAGCTGAGATATACACCTGGTGAGCCAAAAGCCATAGCTTGTAGCTGAGCAGTAGATCTGCACGGAGTGAAGGCCTTCTTCAAACCTTTTCAGAACCAACGTGAATCTGTGGTTAAACATAGTGAGTTAGAAAGTTTTTTAAAAAAGGTTTTCTCCCTAGCCTTCCATCATGCAAGATGATTTCTGGGCTCCAGAATCTAGCAGTAGTTACTATAACCAGTATTAGCATGTGTTCACAAAAAGAAAAAGACACACTTCGAAATAAGACTGCCAAGACTGAAATAACTAACTGCGCCGAATAAGCAATCCCTGAGGAAGGAGGAAAACAGAACTGAGTTACTCACCAACACTTCCTTTTTCCAGTCGTATTTTCTACACTTCCGAAGCTTCGTTTCTGTCTGAGCACTGGAACACAATCATCTCTATTGGATCGGTCACTTGATTTTACTGTCTGCATACATTTAATTGTTGTAAGAAACTTGGCACATTCTAGAAATCCATAGGCCCAAGCAATATCTTCAGCTGTTTGTCCATTCTTATTACATAAACTGAATTTAAGACAAAAACGGAGTTACATAAAAACTGACAACTGTTTAGCCTTTTTAATATATCCTTCTACCAAAGAGCTTTGGGTTCATACAAATCTTGGTTTCAGAACAGAAGTGGTAAAGCAATCAAAGAATTCCAATATTCCTTGCTACTGCATCCTGAGTGACTAGCAGAGTTCAGCACACAGTGGACCTTCCATTTTTGAGTGAATGGAAGTGTTCTGTGCTCCATCTAGTAATACTCCAAGGAAGTCAATGAGAACTTTTATTGAAGGGATTATCCCAAACCAAAACTAAGATGTAATATTGCCACAACAGAAGAACAGAACTGCACCTCTGCTAAGGATCCATTTTTTTACTTAAATTCAATAGTATTAGGTATCATTAACAACCTAAGTTAACATTTAAATGATACTCTAAATTGTCAATTAGGCAAGCATCATTTTTAAAAGCGCATGTAATTAAGCTTCAAGGATCTGTTAGCCTAATCCAAGAAAATACGAAATTTTTGAAGTCACTGATTTTATACTCACTCAATTTTGGCATCCCTGGCTACAAGCAGGCTAAGGCATTCCAGACTTCCAACTTTTGCTGCCTTGTGTAGCGGAGCCTCTCCAAAGACATCCTTAAAGATAAGACAGCACATTTTAGTTTCTTCCAAAACCATTTCTGTGGAAGTCGGTAGGGAGAGTCAAATCACTGTTGAAGAGAACCAGTTAGAACAACATTGTACTAAATTTTTTTAATTTGGTGTTTTTTTTTTTCAATAAAGTTCACCTGGTGTTCTATTAAGTACAAAGTTTTCATCAATAAAAACACATGCAGCCACAACTACCTACATTAAAATTTAGGTGTATAAAAGCAGAGTAGAGTATTATAAAGGTAAAACAATTTAAATTCACCCTACTTTAATATTCAATGGGAGATGCAGACTACCACAAAACAGTTCTGTAGAAAACTGTAATAGTTGTGAGCTTGCCTCACAACTGTTATTTATTATTTTTTTAATCACAACTGTTATTTAAATAATTTCCGTACTGAGACTTTTCGTCTGGTAATGCAGCATCCGTTCCTTTTGAAACGAACTGCAGACCTGCGTGTGCTGCGCAGGGTCCCAGCAGGAGCCACAGAGCTCGTTGGCGGACGAGCCCTTGAAACGTGGCCAGACTGAGCTGAAATGCGCTGTAAACGTAAAATACACGCCAGACTGAGATGTCTGAAAGGACCATGGAAAAATCTAAGTCCCCTAAGTCAATATTGAAATACTGAGGTCAGCGGTGCCGAATCACAGAATTAACTTCACGTGTCACCTCGTTAACGCGGCTCCCAGAAACTTGTACATTCCTTGAGTGCCTCGCTTTATATTGCTATCAGACATCTCGCGATAGTCACATTCGTAACAAGGGAAACAATACTCTGGCGTCTGCGAAACGTTTCTGTGGATCTTGGCGGGGGAGGGGGGCGGGCCACAGCAACAATCGGTAACCTAGTTACCTGCTGGTTGAGGTCAGCGCCCGTTTGCAGCTGCCACAGAAGCAAGCCAGCCAGGCCCCCACCTGCGGCCAAATGGACAGGCGACTGCTCGCAGGGATCCGGGGGTGCGTTGACCGAGGCCCCGGCCTCCAGCAGATGCTTCAGACTATCCACCTGCGGGAGGAGAACAGCAGCTCCAGCATCCCTCTTGCCTTTATCCCGCCCCGCGCTCTCCCGCTGTCGGAAATCTTACCCCACGCCCCAAACCTGACTCTGAAGGGGGTGGACTCGGCAGCGCTCAGTGGTCAGTCCCCCCTCGCTAGTGCTCCCGAGCTGACAGACACCCGGGGAAGCTAAGCCTGCAGGCCGGAAGGCGCCCGCGTCTCACCTCTGGGTTGCAATCAAGCAACAGCATCTTCCGCCGACGGCCGAGGACAGGACGTCTGGGGAGCGCAGAGCAGCGGGCCAGGCGCCGCGGACCGGCAGGTAAGAGTGCGCAGCCCACCCGAGGGCGGGAGAATTTAGATTGCCGGGGCCAGGGGGCCGGGCCTCTCGCCGCAGCGCCCCAGCCCCGGCCGCGCCCCAGGAGCCTCACCCCAGCGGCGGGGCGTTTCTCCTCCCTGCGGGAGCAGCACGTACACAAACACAGCCACGTGCCACCTCCGGGCGGGCTGGCGCGGAAGTCGCGGGTTCGCCCGCCGATTGGCCAGCCGGGAGGCGCCAGCTCCGCCCACCCCGGGGCGGGGCTCTAAGTAGCGCCCGCGGAGCCTCAGTGCGCTTGCGCCGCCGGGAATGCAGGGCGGCGGGACTCCAGCGGCAGCCATGAGGCTTGCTGCGTTTGGCACGTCTCACACTAGCGTGCCCAGCCCTTTGGTCCCTGTGGAGAAGCGGGAGTCGCGGGCGAAGGTTCTCGTTTCTGCGAGCACGCACGTAACCAGGAAACGAGAGAATTCTGGCAACCATCTCTGGAAGCCGCTGTGCATGGTGCTGGCGCCGTGTCCTCCGCCCTCCAGCTCCGGAGGAAGGATGAGAGTTCCTTTGGCTTCACGTTCAAAATCTCACCCGCGCCCCCCAGCTCTCCTCTGTCACCGACGCCCTGGACCTTTAGGGAGGAGGGCGGGAGCTGCGGCGGTGGAGGGGCGGCTGAGGGAACTGAGGTGATGGCTTTTACCACAGGGACTGCTTTGACACCCCTCCCCAACCTAAACGATTTCTCAAACCCGGCCCTTTCGGTGACACCACGCCCATCCTGGGAAATCCGGTAAAAACCCGCCAACCATTGTCCTGGGTCCCCTCTTGGGGACAGGTTGAAGCACCCCTGGGCTCGTCGCCTGGGGAAGGGTTGAGAGCCCCGGCTGTTAACCTTGAGCTTGCGTCAAGGACGAGGACGCTCAGCCCGAACCCTCACTGTGGCGACGGGGGAGGGTGTTCAAGGAAAGTCGGAGGGACGCAGGCCAAGGACGTTTGTGACCCAAAAGGCTCTTCCCCGGCGGGGCCGCGGGGCCCTCGCTTACGGCCAGGAGGGGAAAGCGGGGAAGGGGGCCGCGGCTGGCGGGGGGCCGGGGGGCGCGGGTTCCTTCCGTTCCGCTGGAGGCCTTCCGGTCCGGGCCACTGGAGCCGCCGACTTCCGGCCTTCGGGGCGTAGCGGTCCCCACGTCCGTCGTCTCTTGACCGTCGTGACCTGAATGCGCTTTTCGGATCAGTCTTGCCGGAAACTAAAGCTGCAGCCTTATATTCCTATTCCTTTTCCTTAACATCCTCGGGGATTCCCTTCTTCCTGCTGATACCTTTGAGAGCAAACGGATGAGGAAACTTGATTCTTACGCTCTTGGAGCTCGAGCTCTGTGAGCGGCCTTTGAGTTCTCATTTTGGTGGCAGGATCTTGTTTATTTTGTAATAAGAGCCACAAAATAATTTTACGATAATTTATTATACACTGACCCAAAGGGTAGTTTTCCATATTCATGTGTATACCTGAACATAAGTGTGTGTGTGTGTGTGTGTGTATTTATGTTCAAACACATAGAATCGTGCTTGTGTTCTATAGTTTTTATATTGAAACTATTCAAAATACCTTTTTTTATGATATTTGAAGAATGTCAGAGATCTGTGAGAACACGTGATCACTGCCAATTTCCCTTTTCTCGTGTTTATCAGTTACGTGAGGACTGTTTTTTAAAGCAAATAATTAAGCTTCAGGTTCACACAGATGAAAATGAATGTCAGAATTCATTTTCAGGAATTTTTAAATGATACGCGGGATTATCAGAGAACTTCATAGCCTTCTAACCAGAAATTGCAGTTAACATGTGCAATGGCATATCGGTGTGATGAATATGCCTCCATATTATATCCTTTTTATTTAAAACAAGAGTCTATTCAGCAAGTGTTAAGTCTGGTAATTAGTGTTAACTTCTTGTTACATACCTGAGTTTGACAAGGAAAAGGAATTTTGTGAATAGTTGTTAAAGCTTTTCTCCTTTTAATCACTTCCTGAAAGACACCCCCCCCCCCCCCCGTCGTTAACTAATCAACTGCTCTTTTGTTGTGTAAGAGCACCCCCCCTCCCCTTGCACTGTAAAGACCCTTCCCCCAGGGTTGAATTCAATGTAACTGCTCTTTTGCCTTTCTGTAACCGCTTGGCTTTTAGGGCATGACACTTGACTCCTGTTTGAACAAGATACCCTCTCCTAATAGCCGGGGCATGGTCACGTAGGCACGGGGGCTGCATGGTCATGTAGCTCACGTAGACAGGGGGCTGTATAGTCAGGTAGGCAGGATGTCTTTCTGCTGAGTAATAAGGTCAAACTTCCCCTCTTTGTTCCCCTTCCCGCCTTTCTCTTCGCGCGAGGGGGTCTTCCAAAGCCAATCCGCTAACACCAAGTATGCCTTTTTTCAAATGTTCAAATTGTCAGCCAATCGGCCCCGTCCCATCCGGGACTTGTATGTACCCCAGCCAGGTGTGCTCAGCTAGCAGGAGCTGCTGACCACCCGCAGGCGCGCGCTGACCACCCGCAGGCGCCTGCGTAACAATAAAGAACCTCTTGCTGTTTGCATCCTGTGGCAGTGTTGAATTCTTGGGTAAGGGGATCCGCGGGTCTTTCATTCCTACCTGTCCATCGCTCAACAATGTTTCAGAAAAATTGTCTCAGTTAAGTATCTGGTTTACTGTTAGTAATGGACCTAAAAGCTTTCTAAAAATGAATAAAGCTTGTGGAGCACCAAAATACACAGAAGAAATACATTTGGGGAAGAAATACTATCTTACCAGCAAGCAGCTGGAGTTACTACCGAACACAGAGCAAACGGGGTCAGTTTTCTAAAGAGAAAAATGATCTAAGATACATATTCAACAGGCCCTCTTCCAAGCAATGTTAATTCTATTTATGTTAAATTTGCTGGTAGATGTGTTTCCAGAAAGAGGATGCCATTTAGAGTGAGTGTTTTACAAAAAAAGTTGGATGATGACCAAATGACCAAATGAATGAATGAAAGATGTGTGGACTGAGGAAGGGTGAGTAGGAGGAGTTTGCCAGGTAGCCCATGAAGCAAAGAGTATTTCTAGGGAGTATGAAGTATCTTCCAATGTTAAGAGAACTATATGCAATTCAGTCTAGTTGCAGAATATGGTACAGAGCAGTGATGTAAAATAAAGATTTACAAATAAGAAATTAAATGACCACTAATGTCTATTCCAATTTTTAAAATAAATTGACATTGAGCACTTGCTATGCCCCAAGATTAATACAGATAGGTATTATCTGCTCCATTTTACAGGAAAGGAAATTGACGCTTAGGGAGATTCAATAACTTATCTAAGGTGCTATCATTATGAAGGGATAGAGCTGGCACTCAGATCACTTGATTCCACAGACCACATTCTTATATCTAAATTTTAAAGAATTTTGGTCATCATTGGTAGATTTGAAGTTACTAAGAGTAACATCTTTTTTTTTTTTTTTTAAGATTTTATTCATATATTTGACAGAGCACAAGCAGGCAGAGCAGCAGTCAGAAGGAGAGGGAGAAACAGTCTCCCAGCTGAGTAGAAAGCCCTACATGGGGCTTTATGCCCAGGGTCCTGGGATCATGACCTGAGGTGAAGAGAGCTGCTTAACTGTCTGAGCCACCCAGGCACCCCTAAGATTGACTTCTTAAAACCAAAAGAAAGTCATTAGAGAATATTATTACAATCCATAGAAAAACAACTCTTTCATTTAGTGAAACATATAGTAAAGTTGAATCACTAAGCTGTAAACCTGAAACTAATATAACATCAACTATATTCAAATAAGATTTTAAGTATTTGCCAAAAACAAATAAAAAAAACAGTAGAGGAAATTAGGGCAATTCTGTGTACTATTTTTGCAGTTTTCTGTAAATCCCAGATTATTCTAAAATATAAAATTTATTTTTAAAAAGAGGACTTGAGTCAACTTAAAATTAAACCATTATGTATTCTTTTTCTTTCTGTAGACCATGGCTATTAAAGTTTTTGTGTATACAAATATTTATTTTCACTTTTAAGTAACTCTCTTTCCAAATACAGTAATGATAGATGATACCTAAAACCTTATGAAGCTAGTTTTAATCAAAAGCACACAAAAAAATCCATAAAGTCTTCAAAACCAAACAGTACTTGTTTTTTGTTCTGATTGACCAATACACTTCAGTTCCCCTGCAAAACACACTGCATATTGCCTTGATCACTGTGAGATCTTATCAGGCTGTTTCTAGAATGCCCAGTTACTTGGGCTCACATCACTTTGAATTTTTTCCACATTTAAAAAGATCATTTTTAACATCTAATATAATTAAATATTACATAACTGGTGAAATAGGAACAATGAGAGCTGTGATTTTTAAGAAAACTAAACTCAATGCTTTCAAAATCCGGTCTCTAAGAAGAATGTTCTCCAAGTAGGTGAGGATAAGTCAACCATAAAAGATGAGAAATAGCTCTACATTCAGACTGTTTCATGGACATTTTTAAACTCATACTCCAAAGGAGCATAAAATGGAATTCATATGCCTATGGTTAATGAAAAAAATACAACTCTAAACTCTCAACATTCAACCTCTGTTAAAGAAATTGCTTCTGACCCTAGATGAGAAGATTCCAAAGTGACATATATTTACATGTTATAATTTAAAATGCATATGGTGTGATCATATATTCTTTATTAATTCCTCTATCTATTCTTATTTAACTGACCAAACACAATAAATGCTGGCAGTAAAAATATTTATTGAGCAACGTATTTCTTTCATTTAAGCAATATAAAGAGAGTAGCTGAATAGAGTGCATTATATTTTTTCAAATTTTTATTTAAATAAAAATTGATTTTAAAATTTTATTTAAATTTTATTTAAATCCATTCAGCTAACATGTAGTTTAGTATTGGTTTCAGAAGTAGAATTTAGGGCGCCTGGGTGGCTCAGTGGGTTAAGCCGCTGCCTTCGGCTCAGGTCATGATCTCAGGGTCCTGGGATTGAGTCCCGCATCGGGCTCTCTGCTCAGCAGAGAGCCTGCTTCCTCCTCTCTCTCTCTCTGCCTACTTGTGATTTCTCTCTGTCAAATAAATAAATAAAATCTTTAAAAAAAAAAATAAATAAATAAAATAAAATAAAAAAAAAAGAAGTAGAATTTAGTGATTCATCACTTACATATAACACCCAGTGCTCATCGTAGCAAGTGGCCTCATTCACCTTTGGATGTTGAGTGACTCCCCTCAGGAAAGACTCTGGTAACCATAACTGGCCAAAAACGGTTTCCACAACAGCAGGAACAAGACAGGTCAGGCATGTGAATCTCACGTAACTACCAAGATTTTTAACAAATCAGTCTTTCCTCAATTGGCTTATTTGCTCACAGAAAACATGGTAAATTGGGAGAAAAAAAAAGCTATGCGGCTCTTCCACCCAGTGCTTATCTGGTAGTAAAAGACATCCTGCCTTTTCCTACACTTCTTTTCCCCCTCATTTCAGGGCATAAAAAGGAAGGGCATGAAAAAAAGAAAAGCACTTTTGTTTTAAATAAACAATTAGACCTAACTGGAAGAGGGGGGTGAATAAAAAAACAGAAGGCCACTGCCTGACTCAGTATTGTCTTGGGAGATCTCTGTAATGTTCATAATATTCTTTTCTAAGTTTCCATGTATGTGTACAGGTTATGCTTTCAGTTAATATATGAACACTACTATTCTTTTAATGACTATTAGGCAACAGTAATGAAAGGAACAATAACAATAAACCCAGGCCTTTGCACATTTGCCAAGGACACTTATTTAACTCTATTTTTATGGGCACCAATAACGTTGTTTATCTACTATGATAGGAATTTCAGTGTTATACATGGATTTTAAAAGAACTTTAAATAAGTGTGTGCCTTTCTGCAGCAGTAAATAATGCAGGGTCCTGCATTCACTCTCAATTTCACCAGGGACTGCAGCGCTTAGCCACCCTCCTTTGTGGCAGTTTTTCATCTAAGACTTCATCTCTTCCTCACCATCCTGAGCCCAGCAACAATTTCACAAGCCCTTCTCTGACTTTGTCCCTCATTCTCTAATTGTATCCTTCAGTTTGTTGGGGTCCAGTCTGTGAATTATCAGAGATGGGGGATACCTCCAGCATGGCTGAGGCTCACATTTATTCTCTGTAGCCCCAATAGCCTGATTCCTCTCCTAAGCGCCTGACACCAGATCTCCTGACACTTTACTGACCATATTGGGTGGTAAATTTTCTCCACTTATCAATATTAGCCACTTAACATGCTCTTTACATTTTTTTTTATCATATAAAGAAGATGAGGAAAATCTAGTCCCTGATGTTCTTTACCATTTCTGAAGCCAAGTTCCTAATGAAACCATTTTTTGCTTGATGAGGTATGTACATAATGGCAGATACCCTCTATTTCAGAATATAAAGGCCACCTTCACCTAAACAAAATTAAAATAATTTTTAATATTTTAGTTGCATTGTTAAAATAGTTGCAAAATTGATCTGAGAATTACCTACTTTACCTGTTACTGACAATATACAAATAGAAGTTGTAAATAGAAACTACTTTCCATATACCAATGGAAGTTTCCATTCTGAATTTAATACATTTGATTTACCACTTAAAGTAGAAATTCAATTCTATCTCTAAAAAGTTTTTACCTTTCAAAATAGATTGTTCAGAAAACAAAATTTAAAGGCTGAAGTTGCCTGTAAAAGTGTTAATACATGGGTGCCTGGGTGGCTCAGTGGGTTAAGCCTCTGCCTTCAGCTCAGATCATGATCCCAAGCTCCTGGGATCTAGCCCTGCATCAGGCTCTCTGCTCAGCAGGGAGCCTGCCTCCCCCCCACTCTCTGCCTGCCTCCCTGCCTGCTGATCTCTGTCTGTCAAATAAATAAAATCTTAAAAAAATAAAAAAGTTAATACATGTACTTCAAAACAAAACTACTTAGTTATAAAAGTATAACAAAAGCTGGAGGAATAATAGTCATCTAAACAAATGGTACTGGGACAAATGGATATCTAGATGTAAAAGACTTACTTTGAACCCCTTCCTCCCATTGTATACCAAAATAACTCAAAATGGAGAGCAAAAGCCTATAGCTGAAACAATAAAACGTTTAGAAGGAGATAAAGGGGTAAATCTTTGTGATCTTGATATAGGCGATGGTTTTCTTACCTTAGATACGATACCTAACCCACAAACAAGAAAAAAAAAAAATTGGACTTCAATTTGTGTAATTCAATAGCTAAATAAATAAATAAATAACCCAATTTAAAAATGGGCAAAGGAAGATTAAGAGTACAACTTATGAAGAATACTGAGTAATGTATAGAATTGTTAAATCACTGTATTACACCCAAAACTAATAAAACACTATACATTAGCTATACTGGAATTAAAATTTTAAAAAATAATAAATAAATACAAACGGGCAAAGGACCTGAATAGACATTTCTCAAAAGAAGACATACATATGCCAAAAGGTATACGAAAAGGTACTCTGCATCACTCATCATCAAAGAAAGACAAATCGAAACCGCAATGAGAAAACCTCATATCCATTAGAAGAGACTTTTTAAAAATTATTAACATATAACGTATTATTTGTTTCAGGGGTATGTGTCTGTGATTCATCCGTCTGACACAGCACTTACCATAGCACATACCCTCCCTAATGTCCATCACACAGCCACCCCATGACCCACCCCTCTCCGATCTAGCAACCCTCAGTTTGTTTCCTGAGATTAAGAATAACTTTTATCATAAAAACAAGACAACAAGCGTTGGTGAGGATGTGGAAAAAAAGAGAACCCTGCTGCACTATTGGTGGGCATGTAAATTTCCACTCTGGAAAACAGTATGGAGGTTCCTCAGAAAATTAAAACTAGAACTACCAAATAATCCAGCAAACCTACTTTTGAATGTTTTGAAATGAAATTAGAATCTCAAAGTAAGATTTGCACTTCCATGTTCACTACAGCGTTATTTACAAAAGCCAAGACATTTAGTCCATTGACAGATGGATAAAGAAAATGTGGTATTTACATGTAGTGGAATATCATTCAGTCTTTCAAAAGGAAGAAATCCTGCCAATTTTGCTACACAGGTGAACGTGGAGGACATTATGCTAAGTGGAATAAGCCAGACACAGGACAAATACAGCACGACTCCACTTACATAAGGGATCTAAACTAGTTAAATTCATAGAAGCAGAAAGTAGAATGGCAGTTACCAGGGGCTGGGGTGGGAATAATGGCAGGGTATTAGGCAGAGGTACAAACTTTCAGCTGTACAAGATGAACAAGTCCTGAGTTGAAGGTTGTCTCAGATTTGTTGGAGTCAAGACTACTAAAAGCTTTTAACCAGGAGTTCTGATAAATTGCCCTAACTGAATAGGTGATTTCAACAGAAAACTTAAATGAACCAAGAATCTTACCATAGATTACCTAAACCACCAGAGATCCAAAACAAGCACTTAATTTTAAAAAGTAATTGGTGCACAAGCACTTGGAAACTATTTGGCAATTAAGCTGAACATGCATACCCATTGACCTAGCAATTATTACTCCTATGTTTATACCCAAGAGAAATGCATACAGATGGCTACGGGGTTAAAAAAAAAAAAAAAAAAAAAAAGGCTGAAGAATGTTCGTAAGAAGAACTGTTCTCAGAAGTCCAAAATAGAAGCTACCCAAATGTCCATCAAGTGCAAGAGATAGATTATGGTATATTCACACACTGTAATATACTATACAGCAACAAGAAGGAGAAAGCTACAACTAACACTACAAAATGGATGAATCCCCTGTGTTGAACAATAGAAGCCAGGCACAAAATAATATACAGTGAATGATTCCCTTTATATGGTATACAAAGCATGCAAAAATCACTTACGCAATATTGTATTTACATGGAGGTTTATGTAGTAACTAGAAGGCAGTACGAGAGAGGCTTCTGGGGTGCTGGTAATTTTCTCTTTCTTGATCTGTGTGAAAATTCATCAAGCTGGAAACTCACATATACATTTCTGTATTTATGTTACACTTCAATAAAAAAATTTTAAATATCTAATATTAAGATTTTAAATATTAGCAGCAGACCAGATGTGGCTAAAGAAAGGATTAATGGAATGGGAAAGAGTGCTGAAGAGATTACTTAGAATGTGGCAAAAAGAGATAAACAGATGGCAAATGTGAAAAACAGAATAAGAGATATGGGAGGAAGGTCTAAGTAGAATGCCAGAAAGAGAAGAAGGATAGAATGGGGCAGAAGCCATATTTGAAGAATGTAGTGGGTGTTCTCCAAAAAGATATATCAAAGTCCTATAAAACCTGATTCCTGTGAATGAAACCTTATTTGAAAAAAAGATCTTTACCAAAAAATCAAGTGAAGTTGAGATCATACTAGATTTGGGTGGGCTCCAATCCAGGGGCTGGTGTCCTTATAAGCAGAGGACAAACAGGGTAGAGGAGATGCATAAAGAAGGCCATGTGAAGACAAAGATCAAGATGGAGTGACAGAGCAGAGCCTACAAGCCTAGGATCCCCAAATATTGCCAGCAACCAGCAGAATCTAGGAAAGAAATCTGGTATGGTTTCTTCCATAGAACCAGAGGGACCATGGCCCTGACAACACCTTGATTTTGGACGTCTATCCTCCAGAACTATGAAAGACTAAATTTTTCTTGTCTTGAGCCACAAAGTTTGTGCTAATTTGTTACAGGAGCTTTAGGAACCTGAAACTAACATAAATACATTATGTCTGAGAATTATTCAAAGACACCAACCCTACGACTCAGAAGTTCAATATTCTCAAGGCAAATTAAATAACTAGTCAGTTCCATAAATCCAACAACAGGTATTAAAAGAAAAAAAAAGAAACATGAATAAAGCAAATGGATTGAAAGTACAGAATCATTCTAATTCAACAGTGATTAAAATAAATGTAAAAGAACTAAATGTACCGGTAATAATCAAAGGTTATTGGCCTGGTTATAAAAAAAGAATCAACAAATCTAAAGAAGCCTACTTATAAGAGACCCGCCTGACATCTGTAGGACTACAACTCAACAAGACAAATGTCACAAAAGCAGATACTAGCAGAAGAGAAAACACAAATAGCTAGGAAACGTGAAAAAGTCACTTATGTTTGGGTAGGGGTGCTCAGAGGGGAGGAAGGATGAGGTCTAAATGAGGGGCCTACAGGACACTTAAAGGTAATGGATCTTTTAAACATTAAAATGGCAGGCAATGGATGTTAATCGTATTATTTTACTTCATTCTTTACACATATATCCAAAAGCTATTTTGTATCTATTCAATTTTTTAGATTTTAATTTTTAAGTTTTTAAAAATTAAATAGAAGTCTTTCGGCATTATCGTTAAGACTTAATGATTTCTCACTTGTAGTACTACAATCTAGTCTGTTCTAAACAGTTGTTGTCTTTTTCCCCTGGCTTTTCACGTTTATCTTTTGTATTTATCTTCATTTGAATTCGAATCCCTGCTAAAACATAACCACAGAGGAGTCCCAGCGTGCCTGAAATACTCATTTGGCTTCAGCTCTGTCCTACAATTCTATCTGGTGACTCTGCTGACAGAGAAGCAGCTAGAACTTCCGTCTCCATCTCTATGGACTCCCTCTACTCTCAGATCATTCTTTGCTTCCCGTCATCCAGCATTTTAATAAGGTTATTCATCATTAGGCTAATTTTAGTCCTCTTACCAATGATTATTATTTTATCAAAATATTCATATACTATACTGTACATACTATCCACAGTATACTGTGTCTAAAAGTTTATTGGAAGCAAAGTTATCCTTTATTTTGACGACTTTAGAAAAATAGGAATAGGGCGCCTGGGTGGCTCAATGGGTTAAAGCCTCTGCCTTTGGCTCAGGTCATGATCTCAGGGTCCTGGGATCGAGTCCCGCATTGGGCTCTCTGCTCAACAGGGAGCCTGTTTCCTTCTCTCTCTCTCTCTCTCTGCCTACTTCTGATCTCTCTCTGTGTCAAATAAATAAAACCTTTAAAAAAAAAGAAAGAAAAGAAAAATGGGAATAAAATACCTCTTCCTCCATATATCTCTATTGTTAGGTCAGTTTCCCTAGAAGCAGAGTCTGACCCAGGGATTTTTATTCAAGTGCTAGGCTGGGCTGGGCGAGGGGGCGGTGGGGGTTGGGGGGGGTGGTAACTCTCAGGGAAGAGGGAGTAAAAGAAGCACAATCTGGTGGCAAGGAGGGAATGCTAAATAGGAATGTGGGCTCAGATGGCAACTTCATTTTGATCTTCATTCTGATCTCACAGAGAACATATCATATTTCTGAGTTCATCTCACCTTGAGGCAAAGGCATACCAAGAATTGTGCAGGCCTGAGGTTTTAGTCTACTTATAACTCACAAGCAACATGTTGCATGGATCTTGGCAGAACACACAACAGTCCTGGGTCAGAGATAAATGACTTTCTCACTCATAGTAAAAGCATTAGCTAGAGTTGTCCGCGTGCTGCTGAAACTGGTTCCCTATGACCCCTAATTCCCACAGAGGTCATACAAAGGACCAGTGATAGATGCATGTATCCAGTAGGCTGTATTATAAGAGAACAGAACTAAGCAATGGAGGAGGGGGGAGGATTTAGTACTTCTCAGAGAAACAAGCCTGTTCTTTATCTGTGGGGAGTTACTACCCTATCCCTCAAGGGTACTCACTGCAAACACAACCCTGAGAAATGGCCCATGTGGAAAGAAGTCATGGCCTGTGTTCTTGACATACGCAGCAAGGATGTGCCAGAATGCTCAAGACTCGTGTCAGATTGTGTCTCTCCGTAGGAACTGGCCTTCCAAGTGCTCGTGCGAGGGATCAGTCTCTGAGAAGGAGGGAGCGAAGTGTCCAGGACTGAGGGGACTCATATTTGGCAGGGGGACAGAGGAAGAAGGAAGGGCACCATCAGCATCTACTACACCAACACTTCCCTTTAAGACTGTGGATTTCTTTCAGATTCTATATCATCATTTAATGTCTACAATTTTTATTAGAAAATTCTTTAAACTCACAGCATGCTCTGCAAACAGTTGTCGAGTTTCAAATGATGATTTTATGTCTAACCCCAAGATTTGACAGAAATAAACCCAGACTTTCCTTTTTAAAATCTTCTTAGATCTCATTTTCTAAAATTATGAAGTACTAAATTTTGATGTATTCTCTTACAGAAGTCGTGGCACTTAGAAAGATCAGCAGTTTGGGGAGAATAGTATAGAATAATGATGAGGTGCAGGGGTGCTGGGGTGTCCCTGTTGTCCCACGTCCAAGCCCTAGGACCCTAGGGAAGTTACTTAACTCCCTCCGTGTTCTCATATGTTAAAAGGGCCTCATAATAGCTCCTATCTCATAAAGTTTTGTAGGAGTTACTGCCTGTGAAGCACTTAGAACAAACCTGGCATTTAAGAGAGCTCAATCAGTCTTTGCTTGTGTTTTCTAGACCCCCTGCAACGCTTCTTTTAAGCCACAACAACAAAAACCCTGTGCAGTATTGTAACCGCAGAGAGCAACATGAGTTCAAAGAAGGTAGGGAAATGTTTCTTGACTTGCTTCATCTCCTATGACCTTCCTGAATATGCCAAGGTTTTTCTGAGCCGTTTTAGATACAATAGCACACAGGATGATGTCTTCAGAAAAAGAAAGACTTCTGTAACCAGTTTCTCAGTAAATTGATAATATCATCCTATTTGAGTCGGTTTTCTTCTACATACTTAACCTATTATTGCTTCACCTCGAAGCTCACTAGAAACTTTCACATTCGCTGAAACAAAGGGTTTGGGAATCATATAATCAAAAAATTTTATATATCTAGCAACAGGCATTTGGAAATCCTCTAGCGCAAACTAATAGTTCAAACTACAGATGAGAAAGTTGACCTTTTAAAAGATTAAATGCCTCTTTCAAAATGACAAAGATACTGCAGTGGTTCCCCCCCCCCCCAATACTGAATCATCTCCCTTTTCTGCACTTCATTCTTATTAATGAAACAATTTATTGCCCCAAATCCTTTCACATAATAGCATAAATGCCGCTTTCCAATCACATTAAAGGTCTCTTGAGTTCTTTTCCTCACCACCAATCAGGAACCGTTACTGGAAGCTTGTCCCTGATTGGCTGGAGTCAGCTGTAACCCTAGAACACCAAGGAGTAAACAAAAAAAGCATAGCAACAACTGAGTTTGCTGTCTCACTACCCTCAGCCTGGGCCAACCTGGACTCCTTCATCCCCAATGAGGTGGCCTCTACATTTTATATGAAGGCTTTGATTGTCCATTCGACTCTGATCCATCTTATAACATGGCAATCCAATGCAGACGGGAAGATAAAACTGAACAACACAGCTAAAATAAAGTGTGTTCCCAGGTAAAACAGACAAATGCTTTAGTTTGAAATGAATGAGTATCCTGAGCTTCAGTAAGGAGGCAAAGTACCAGTGCACAAGAACTCTGCCTATGGGGGCGCCTGGGTGGCTCAGTGGGTTAAGCCTCTGCCTTCGGCTCAGGTCATGGTCTCAGCGTCCTGGGATCGAGCCCCGCATCGGGCTCTCTGCTCAGCGGGGAGCCTGCTTCCTCCTTTCTCTCTGCCTGCCTCTCTGCCTACTCGTGATCTCTCTCTCTCTCTCTCTGTCAAATAAATAAATAAAATCTTAAAAAAAAAAGAACTCTGCCTATGGGCAGGGTTCTCAGTTCCTGCGAGTGTGGCAGGTGTCGTGATGTCACAAGCCACTGCAGATGTGAACTCACAGCTAGTGAGGACTTGCCAATGGCCCTCCTCTTTCACCCCAAGCTGTGGAAATAGAATGGAGGATGCTTGTGCCTCTGCTAGCTATGGATGGCCCTGGTTTCCTCAGAAAGAATGTACACATCCCTGAGCTTGTAGTTTGCTGCCCCATCCCTAGGCAAATGTGGGGAGGATGCATTTTATGAGTGCCGACTGAGAGTGGAATCTTTTTGCATTTTTTTCTGGAGGAAGACATTTCTACCATCTTGTTTTTTGTTTGTTTTTTTTTTTATTCTTGTTTACAGAATACACATTGTGGAAACAGGATGAAGTTGACCAGTGAAAAGTTGCCCAAGAACCCTTTTTATACCTCTCTATCCCGGTATGGTGCTAAGAACCCAAAATTCTTCCAATGGAGGAAGGAAAAGACTGGTACATTCTGATAATATTCTCACTAAAAGTCAGTTTTGTACACCAGAGCAAAAAACACAAGAAATAGGAGCCTAAACTGCTGTGAAGGAACTGGTTAACTTTCTAATCCTTTCTAGATTTCCTGCAGGAATCTGAGAAATTGCTGCTCACCTGGTAACCAATCCTCAGTAGAGAAGTCTCATAATTAGATTCCAATCCTGATTTTACTCTTAAGACTTTAGGACACCCTTCTGCAAAAGAGAAGCCAGATGTCACTTCTGTTAAAGAAAACAATGCCACACTTTACTTCAACTCGGCATTGAAAGCTACCACTTTGTTTCCATAGATTTACAGATATTAAATTGGGAATGGCACTAGCTCATTTGGTTAGAGTAGATCTAATTAACGCTCAAATTAAGAATTTCACTCATCCACAGGGTAGCTTTGCCTAAAGATCTGCACACAGACTGCGGTGCTCAAGCTCCCATTAGTAAACCAGGTGGGCTTGGAAACCAATAAGCATTTTATTTTATGATTATACCAGGTGCAGTGTTAGGTGCTGTCATCATCTTTTTCCCTTGAGGTAATAAGGAGGCCAGTTTTATAAATGAGAACCAGGAAGGAAACTAGTATAAACAGTGCCAGATGAGTTCTATATAATTCATGACTTCAAGAGTGGAAATTCATATCATAGGGATAAAGATGGAATTCTTTACCTTTTTAAAACCAGATCGTTACAGCCATGAGAATTTGGTGGATAAGGCATTGCAGCTCTTGAAGGAAAGAATAAGAAGAGGGGATGCTATGGCATATTTTCTCCGAGGCCAACTATATTTTGAAGAGGTATTATTTCCTGCTTGTTTTTTTTTTTCTCATTTTTAAAAATGTCTTTAAATTCAGTTTAGTTAACATATAGCATATTATTAGTTTCAGGGGTACAATTTAGTGATTCATCAGTTGCATAGAAGACCCAGTGCTCATTACATCACTCACCCAGTTACTCCTTAATGTCCCTCACCCAGTTACTCCCTCCCCCCATCCCCTTTCCCTCCAGCAACCCTCGGTTTGTCCCATAGAGGTAAGAGTCTCTTATGGTTTATCTCCCTCTCTGGTTTTTTTTTCTATTTCATTTTTCCCAGTTTTCATTTCATATAATGCTGTTGTAGGATCCTCATTGCAAAATTTCCTGTAGAGTTCCTTTATGCAGAGGGAATTCTGGTAAATTCCATAGGTATGGTTATGGCTTTAAGTACAAGATTAAGGAGATATTTGACCTTCCTCCATAAAAGTCATTCTAATAAAAGTCATTTATAGGAGTCATTCCGGTATATAATGCATTCTCACATTAGAAATTAAAAATATCACTTTTATATTTTTGCCCCAAATAATATCATTTATAAATTCTTTTCATATGAATAACAACTAAAGACGCTGACTCTTACCGAGCACTTAGAGGCTTCATATGTTCCTCTCCAGAGGTAGGAGGGTAGCTGCCCTCTTTCTCCACATTACACTGAGGCATCCTGAGGCACAGATGTAGGCGAAACTGTGTAAAACATATAATATATATAACAGCAGTCCTTCATTGACCCCCACGGGGACATGTGGAAACGGACCAGCTGTCCCCAATCCCTTCACCACTCACTGACTATTTGGGCAGCTGTTAACCTCTATCCCACTTACCCCTAAATCTGATTGCCCCATCATTCCTTCTGACGACAAATATTTGTTGAGGGGTCATCATGCACCTGTCACCATGAGGCTAGCATAGGTTAAGAGAATGATCTCTCAGCTCGGGGCATCAGGTAGTATGATTCCTAGTACTTGTTAACTGTGCAGCCTTGGACACAAAGACTTTACCTCTTAGAGTCTCAGTTTCTTCGTCTGTAAAAGGTGGGTAATGTGTGTTTCCTAGAGCCACTGTAAGGATGTATTCATTGTAGAAGTATTACTAACAGGGCCTGGCACCTAATATGTGTTTTATAGGTGTTAACTATTATGATGCTCAGTTCAGACCATATCATGATGAGGGGACCAGAATAGTCCCCATTTCATGAAACTTAGTCTACTAGAGGAAGGAAATAAATGAATACATCATTACAAATAAGAAGGAGTACTATGAGAGCAGTTAACTGGGTAAGTTAAGAGATTAACTTAGGAGAGGGTGGAAAGACCTGTGTTTAAAACTAATTTGAAGAGGGTCCCCTGGGTGACTCTGCTGGTTAAGTGTCTGCTTTCAGCTCGGGTCATGATTCCGGATCCCAGGATCAAGCCTTGTATCGGGTTCCCTGCTCAGCAGGGGGTCTACTTCTCCCTCTCCCTCTCCTCCCCCCCTGCTGTTCCTGCTCTCGCTCGTTCATGCTCTCTCCAGTGAATAAATGATCTTAAAAAAAAAAAAGAGAGAGAAACTAATTTGAAAAAAATGAAATGAGCAGTGCAAACAGCCCAGTGCAAGTGCATCCCAGGCAAAGGGGAAAAAATGCAGTGTTTCAGAGATGAAGGCGTGCTCTGTGAGCTCTAGAAATTGAGACCAATGTGGTAACAAGCAAGGCAGAGAATGGCTTTAGATCAGCTTTGTTTAAATTGTAATAAGAAAACACTCAAGTGTCTTGAGTCCATGATGAACAGATTAGAAGGCAGGCATGAAACCAAGACCAGTTGAGGGGGAAATCATACTACTTCAAGCAAGAGAGGATGCTGGTCTTGACCAGAATGGTGCAGTGGAAGCTGGGTCCTGGATTTACTTTGGAGACACAAATAATAGCATCATGGACTGAAAAGTAGAGGAATGGGGAGGGTGACTATTGAGAAGATAGTCAAGAGTTCAGGTTTCATACACATGGTGTTTCGGATGTCCGTTGTCATCTATGTAGACAGGTTTCAAAGTAGAAACTTACACATTAAGAGTCTAGGTCTCCAAGGAGAAGTCTGGGTTGAAAATATATATTTAAGATTTTCCAGCATGTAGATGGTATTAAAAATCACGAAAACTAAAAGGACCTCCTTTCTCTTTCTTCCTATAGCATATTCTAACTTTTCCAGCTCCCTCACATCTCGGCCAATCATTAGCCAGAAAGGAGAATGAGTCTTAACAGCTAGGTTATTAACTCATTATTATGTGTTCTTTAAAATCAATATTTATTAGTATTTTGGTGCAGTTTTAATTGGTTTTGTCAATTTGTTGATTCATTATAGTTTATAAAAAAAAGGATTTCAGTGGCTGTTGTGCCTTCCAGAAGTTGCTTTTCTCTGGTCTGCTCTCCCTAAGTAATAACTTTCTAGTTTAGTAACAGACTTTCTTTCCATGATTACAAAGGATTCAGTCTTTAGTGCAAGATATTTTCCCTTGTGGAGTAAGATATCAGCCCCATTAGTCCCTCACACCATAGCTTCAGATCATAGCACTGTTGAGGAGCCTCAAAACATGCAGGTTTCCAAAGGAAGCCTGGGAGAAAGATAATTTTAGAGAATCACATTTGTTGTTTCATGTCTTCTCCCTAGCTGGAGAACTGCAACCCTGGAGGACATGAACCATCCAAGTAGTGGATAATTAATGATAGTGAATATCCTGATGTTCACATTTTCTCTGATGCTCTGGCCCCAGCTCTGAAGTTTCTCGTACTCCAGAAGTGGTGAGGGTATATGGTAGGATGGATTCAAGAGGGCTGCGCTATCACTTCAAGAGAAGTTTGGCATATCCGAAAATAAGAGTGAAAGCAAAAGAGAAATCTCACCCAGATTCTTCCTGGTCACCCTCAGTTGCCATACTCACATCTATTTAATTGATTTTATAGTGCACTGACTATTGTCGATGCCATACTTGCAAATTCCATAAATTTGTTGCCGTCTTTTGTTATATTTGGTGCTCCTAGCCAGATTTAAGTGGGAATTAAGTATTTGGGATTACTTTAAGGTAATAATGAAAGTAATTCAATATTTCCTGGGAGCTTTTAGGGATGGTATGAAGAAGCATTAGAACAGTTCGAAGAAATCAAGGAGAAAGACCATCAAGCAACTTACCAGCTAGGAGTGATGTATTATGATGGGCTGGGGACACCTACAGATGCTGTAAGTTACTGTTTTGTTTACGGTCTCTAAAGATCTCATAGTTAACGGATTATTTGATAGAATTAAAATTATATTTTAATAATATATTTCTATACTTATACTTTAATAATATCTATCCTTTTAGTATTTAAGGTATAGCAGTAGGCATTTTTACATTTATGTGAAACACAAAATTTCTTTTCACCCCCTCCTTGCTAATATTGACTGTCAATAACACTTTTGTTTTAAAATGTTTTCCTTTATTTTAAAAATTTATTCCATGGGGAAAGTTAGAAAATAAGCAAAATAGGATCACCAAATTCTACTGTCAAATATGACCCTGGTTATTATTTTAAAGTATATGCTTCCATGTATTACCCCATGCAAAAAATTATATATATATATTTGTGTGTGTACGTTTTTTTCAAGGTAGGGCCGTACTATATATGTTTTTTATATCCTTTTTCTCCTAACAATGTATTTTGAATATCCTTCTCCTTGTCAATAAATATGATCTATATTATTATTTAAATACCTGCATAATTGATGTGTATCAATATTTTAGACCTCATTTATTTATGCATGCTTGAAGATAAAAGAAAGAATAAACTGAGCTATGAGGTTTGGAGATCAGTTTTATAATTTTTTCTATTCCTTATGGGCTTTATTATTTATTTATTTATTTATTATGTCTCCTCTTACAAGGAAATTTCACATACTATCAAATAGAGATTGGGAATTTACTTTTAAATTTTTCAAAGATGCTCAAAAGTTCATTTCTCTGTGTTCATTAGCAAAACTGCTCTATCCATAATGGTCTATTAACAATTTGTGAAAAGTCACAGGCTTTCTAATCTTCACTTCACTGCTTATAAGCAGAATGGTCTTGGGGAGATTATTTCTGGACTCCAGTTTCCACATTTGTAAAATTAGGACAAATAAACCCAAGTTAGAGATACCTCTGTCATTTCCCCACACCCTTGGCCATCCTGGATAACTGATCACAGCCCCCTTAATAGTTGAATCCAGACATAGCGCAGGACTTTTATCAATACATAGCTTGAAGGTGACATTACCAATTCAATCCACTGGAGGTAGCACACAAAATAAAACCTGTCCATCTAACTCGCAGAGTTGTCAAGAGACTGAATAACTTCTAAAGGAAGGCATGTCTTCTTTCCTGACTTGGTGTTGTATAAAGTTAACAATGGGGACTACACTTTAATTCCTGAAATTCTTCATTTGTACTCTGTTGTAATCATAGCACATGAAATAAGTAAATGATGAAAAAAATGAATATTTCCATTAAATACAAGATATTTTATTTTAAACTATTTATAATTTAGCCTGTTAAAAACACAGTAACATGTCGAATGCAGGACTACATTGCCCTTACTGTGAATTGAACACAGTTGACCATACCCCTCTTGAAACATCTTCCTCTTGGTATCTAAGATTCTCTCCCATGCTTTTAAAAACTCTTACCATCATCTTCTACTGTTTGGGGGGTTCTTTGTTGTCGTTTTAAAGGTTTTATTTATTTATTTATTTGATAGAGCACAAGCAGGGGGAGTGGCAGGCAGCAGGAGGAGGAGAAGCAGACTCCCCACTGAACAGTGAGCCCAGTTCGGGGCTCAATCCCAGGACCCTGGAATCATGACCTGAGCTGAAGGCAGAGGCTTAACCAGCTGAGCCACCCAGGCGCCCCAATCTTCCATCAAACCTTGTATGTGTCTGGAATACAACTTTCCCTCTTCATCTCTTCATAGCCTCCCCTGTTTTTTGCTAGCTGCTTCTCTCCTAAGTGTGATGTCAGAACCTAGGTCCCTGGGCACCTGGGTGACCATGCTCTCTCTGCCTGCCTCTCTGCCTACTTGTGATCTCTCTGTCAAATAAATAAATAAAATCTTTGAGGGGGAAAAAAAAGAACAACAACCTAGGCCTCTGCTGCCCCCACTTACTCTCTCAGCTCATCCTGCCCCATGGCTAACACTCCCTAGACTTCACAAAGATGTCCAGATTGTTGTCTTCACACCAGAGCCTCCTGCTGAGATCCATACCACCAACTGCCTGTCTCTCCCTAGATAAGTAAGCATCTCTCAGGTCCTTTGAACTCACCTCTAGTTCACCTACAACCCCGATGCTTAAAACACACATAGATCCTACCACTTAAGACAGTGGCGTTTCTTTGTGCACTGGTACCGTTCATGGGGGTCATCATCATCAATGGAGTTGCCTTAAAAGACACAAAAGCAGCTTAAAAAATATCCGCCTCTGTTTTTCGCGCCGTGAGCACCTGCTCTACCATCCCCGAGGTGTGTACTCTTGTGACTTATCCAGCTCTAGTTTAGTTGGATTCATTGTATTCTTTACTCACTCCTTCATTCCACAAACATTTACAAGGCAGGAAGAGTCTGAGATGCTTGGGGAAGCAAAGGTCAGTACGAAGAGGAGCGCATAGTCTGAGGAAAACTACGAGTGCAGTTGTGAGTCCTGGACGGAGACAGGTGCGTGTGCTAGGCACAAGGCGGGACTTGTTTTCACAGAGCCGCTGACAGGTGCTGATGCTCAGGACACAAAAACAGCTCATAAGGTTGGGACTGGCATTCGGACGGAGGGAACAACATGAGGCTGAGTTGGTTAAACATCTCCCTTCAGCTCAGGGTCCATCCCGGGGTCCTGGGATCCAGCCCCAAATCGGGCTCCCTGCTCAACGGGGAGCCTGCTTCTCCCTCTGACCCTCCCCCGTCTCATGCGCTCAAATAAATAAATAAAATCTTTACCAAAAAAAAAAAAAGGGAGAGAGAGAGAGAGAGAGATCATCTGTCTCAAATTCTGCTGTGGTGAGTTTAATGGAAACTGAGCACTTAGAATTAGGCACATTAAGATGAATCTCACTGGACAGACTGACCAGCCTTTGCAGTGGAATGGTAAGGGACGCAGGCCAAGGGGGCTGGGGAGACTGCCGGGGAGAAGGCAGACAGAAGCACTGAGTTTTACCATAAAGCAGAACAGATGCATATGCAATAACGAAGGGATCATGGACTCGAGGGGGCATCCCCCCAGAACAGAGATGCCACAGTATATTTGTAAGTCGATACACGAGATCTAGTATAGAGGGAAAAAATGATGAGCTGGGTAAATTCACGGATTTGGTGTTTCTTTTGATTTTCTATTTTCTCAGTGCAGAAAGTGAAGCCATATGCTTGCTTCAGCAGTATGTGTACTAAAATTGGAAGGACAGAAAAAATTAGCATAGTCTCTGTGTACAAAGATGACATACAAAGTCTTGAACCACTCCATTTTTTTTTTTAATAAAAATATAAAAATTTTAAAAAGGTGAAGCCATGAACTGAGAATGAGGGAAAGGGCAGGGAGCAGTAGAAGTGCGAAGACAAAGGATAAAGTCTGAAATCGTATCTTCTCTACCAGGTAAGTGGGCCAGATAATTGATGAGACAAATTGATAGTACTGTTTGCCAGGGCGGAGAGCTCGCTCTGAAATGTGTGATCACGAGTTTAAAGAAGGACCATGCTCAGCTGCTTGAGTGCAGCTGAGTAGGCAGAGAAGGCCAAAGAAGGAAACAGGAACAAAGACATGAGTATGGCCACAGATACAGAATCAGCCGAAAATATGGGAATTAAGAACATGAAGAAGTGGAGGATCCAGAAGGTTAGCAGATTCAATGGGTTGGCATAGGGCAACTCCAAACAGAATGGCTCGAATGTGATTACATATGGAGGCCAGAGGAGCATAAAGATGGCCTCTGCAGGTCCCTCCTCACCTAGACTGACACTGTTAGCTTGATTATACTCTTAACCTGCAGTAAAGGGCCAAAGAGCCCATTCTTAATTTTTATCGCTTTCTTTTATTAATTTACCAAGTTGTTCTTGATACTCATTTGGTCCAGAGGCTGACTGAACTGTATATACTTGGCGCGGTAGATTTGAACCGTTTTCTTCAGGGAGCATTCACAGGTCGTTATTACCCGCACAGAGATAACGGATCACACACACTGCCGTATCTGAGGAAGCTACAAATGCAACCTGGAAATAGCACTGGGGGAAAACGGGTAAAGCAACCAAATTTTTGGCTGAGATAAAACTGTGGTGTGGACAAGTTTACCTATGTAGCCTTTCTCTTCCTGTTTCATAGAATCCGAAAAAGGTTTTTAAATACTTTCCATAGCATCAGGCAGTAAACACTGGAATGTAATTCAGTGCCAGACTGCAGGAGCTTATGAAATTCACTGTCTCTCGTCAGGCAGCAGCGCTGGTTTCCCAGAGACACCACTTTCCTAAGTCTTACCTCTAACCACTCCCCAGATTTAACTTTGTGTATTAAATGTAATCAGAATCAAATTCCTTATGAGATTTTTTTATGGCATGTGGCCAGCTGATTAAAGAATTCATATGAAGGAGCAAAAAGCCAAATATATGTCTGTGGTACTTAAAGCAATGTAGTTTTTGGGTTTTGTTCAGGAATAAGGCAAAGAGCAAAAGAGTCCAGAAACAGATGGACACAGATATAGAAGTATTTAGTACATCATAAAATTGCTATTTCAACTCAGTGAGAAATGGTGATGAAACAATTTGATTGCCTTTTGAACTTATTTTCTAGTCATATTTTTTCTGATAGTTGCTCTAGAGATTACAGTATGCACTTTTAGCACAAGTTACATGGAGTTTATATAGAATTACTTCAGGTAAATCAAGAGAACCTTGAATAAGTGTGCTTTCATTTACCCACCCACCCCCAATCTTTAGTGTTGTCATAGTATACTTCTTAAATTTACGTTATATTATAAATCCCCAAATATAAAAGTGTAGTTTTTGCTTTAGTCATATCTTTTTTTTTTTAAAGATTTTATTTATTTGTTTGACAGAGAGAGATCACAAGTAGGCAGAGAGGCAGGCAGAGAGAGAGAGAGGAGGAAGCAGGCTCCCCGCTGAGCAGAGCGCCCAACGCGGGACTCGATCCCAGGACTCTGAGATCATGACCTGAGCCGAAGGCAGTGGCTTAACCCACTGAGCCACCCAGGCGCCCACTTTAGTCATATCTTTTGAAGAAACTAGGAGGAAAACAATTAGGTACACATATGTATATGTATATATGTGTGTATCCTTTTATATTTGTTACATACTTACCACTTCTGGAACTCTTTATTCCTTCCTATCAACCTGTGTAGACATCTGGCACTATGTTCTTTTCCTTTCAACCTGAAGAATTTCCTCTGAAGGGCACTTCTTATAGTACAGTTTGCAGATAATGAATTATCTCTGATTTTGGTAATCTAAAAATGTTGTTAATTTGCCTTTTTTTTTTTTTTTTGCTAAATCAGGAAGACAGCTTTTATTTTTGTCTGCATAGCATTGTTCCTTTTGGAACCAGAAGACGTCTTTTCTTTTTTTTTTTTAAATTAAATTTATTTATTTTCAGCATAACAGTATTCATTATTTTATCTGCCTTGACTTTTTATGAATTTTTTTGCTGGTCGAAGTTTCTCTTTTCCACATTTTAAAAATGCTGTTCTTGGGGCACCTGGGTGGCTCAGAGGGTTAAAGGCTCTGTCTTCGGCTCATATCATGATCCTCAGGGTCCTGGGATCGAGCCCCACATTGGGCTCTCTGCTCAGCGGGGAGCCTGCTTCCTCTTCTCTCTCTGCCTGCCTCTCTGCCTACTTGTGATCTCTGTCAAATAAATAAATAAAACCTTAATAAATAAATAAATAAAAATAAAAATGCTGTTCTCAAATCTTCTGGCCTTCATTAATTCCCATGAGAAGTCACTCACTACTACTAGTTGCCCCTGCCGTTTTTATTGAGATGTAATTAACATATAACATTGTATTAATTTAAGGTGTGTGTGTGCATACAAATACATATACATCACATCTTCTTTATCCATTCATCTATCTGTGGACATGTAAGTTGCTTCCATATCTTGGTTTTTATAAATAATTCTGCAATAAATGCAGAGACATATATATATTTTCAAATTACTATTTTCATTATGTTTGGGTAAATACCCAATAGTGGAATTATTCAACCATACGGTATTTCTATTTTTATTTTTTTGAGGAACCTACATACTGTTTTCCACAATAGCTGCACCGGTTTGCATTCCCACCAACAGTGCATAAATGTTCCTTTTTCTCTATATCCTCACCAACACTTGTTATTTCTTGTCTTTTTTATTTTAGCCATTCTGACAGGTGTGAAGTGATAGCTCATTGTAGTTTTGATTTGCATTTTCCTGATGATGAGGGATGTTGGGTATCTTTCCATTTGTCTGCTGGCCATCTTTAGGTCTTCTTTGGCAAAATGGCTATTCAGGTCTTATGCCCATTTTTAATTGGGTTATTTGTGTGTATGACAGAGTTGGGTAAGTTCTTTATATATTTTGAATATTAACTGCTTATCAGCTATACCATTTGCAAATAACTTCTCCATTCAGTAGATTTTTGGCTTTTTTCTTTTGGTGTGGTTTCCTTCACTGTGCTACAAAAGCTTTTTATTTTGAAGTAGTCTCAGTAGTTCATTTTGGCTTTTGTTTCCCTAGCTTTATGAGACATTATCTAGAAAAATGTTCTAATGGCCAACGTCAGAGAAAATACTGCCTGTTTTCTAGGAGTTTTATGGTTTCAAGTCTCACATATGAGTCTTTGGGCCTTTTTATTTTTGTGTGTGGTGTTAGAAAGTGGTTCAATTTCATTCTTTTACATGTAACTATCCGCTTTTCCCAGCAGCATTTATTGAAGAGACTGTCTTTCTCTCATGGTGTATTCTTGCTTCATTTGTCAGATTAATTGACCATATAATTGTGGGTTTACTACTGGGCTCTACCTCCTGTCCATTGATCTCTGTGTCTATTTTTGTGCCAATACCATACTGTTTTGATTACTATAGCTTTGGTAGTATACCTTGAAATCTGGAATTAAGATATCTCCAGCTTTGTTGCTCTTTATCAAGACTACTTTGCCAATTCAGGGTCTTTTGTGGATCCATGCAAATTTTAGTACTTTTTGTTCTACTTTTGTGAAAAATGGTGTTGGTATTTTGATAGGGATTGCACTGAATCTGTAGACTGCTTTGGGTAAGACAGACATTTTAACAATGTTGTCTTCCAACCCAGTAGTGTGGAATATCTTTCCATTTTGTTTGTGTCATCTTCAATTTCTTTAATCAGTGTTTTATAGTTTTCACAGTATAGGTCTTCCACCTCTTTAGTTAAGTTTATTCCTATGTACTTTATTATCTTCTGTGCAACTGTAATTGGAAGTTTTGGAGTTTTTTTTAAGATTTTATTTTACAGTGAGCATGAGTGGGAGTGGAGGAGGGCAGAGGGAGAAGCAGATTCTCCACTGAGCAGGAAGCCTGACACAGGGCTCAATCCCAGGACCCCGAGATCATGACCTGAGCCGAAGGCAGAGGCTTAACTAACTGAGCCACCCAGGTGACCCATGTAAATGAGAGTTACTTAATTTCTTTTTCTGCTACTTTGTTATTAGAATGTAGACATACTACTAATTTCTGAGTATTAATTTTATATACTGAAACTTTGCTGATTTAATTTATGACTTCCAGTAGCTTTCTGTGGAGTTTTTAGGATTTTCTACATATAGTATCATTGTCATCTATAAACAGTGACAGTTTGCTTATTTAAAAAATGAATACTTCTTTTTCTTTTTTTTTTTTTTTATGTATTTATTTGACAGAGAAATCACAAGTAGATGGAGAGGCAGGCAGAGAGAGAGGAGGAAGCAGGCTCCCTGCCGAGCAGAGAGCCCCATGCGGGACTCGATCCCAGGACCCTGAGATCATGACCTGAGCCGAAGGCAGCGGCTTAACCCACTGAGCCACCCAGGCGCCCCAATACTTCTTTTTCTTATCTGATTGCTGAGGCTAGGACTTCCAGTATTATGTTGAATACAAGTGGTAAGACTGGACATCCTTGTCTTATTCCTGATATTAGAAGAAAAGTTCTGTTTTTCACCAGCGAGTAAGATGTTAGCTGTGGAGTTTTCATATATAGCCTTTATTGTGTTGAGGTAAGCTTCCTCTAAACCTACTTTGTTGAGAGTTTTTATCATGAATGGATGTTGAGTTCTACCAGATGTTTTTTCTGTGTCTCTTGAGATGATCATATGATTTTTATCCTTTGTTTTGCTGATGTGATGTTATCACACTGATTTGTGAATATTGAAACATCCTTGCATCCCTGGAATAAATCCCACTTGATTTAATGTATTGTTGGATTCAGTTTGCTAATATTTTGTTGAGGATTTTTCCATCTATGTTCATCAGGAATATTAGTCTGCAGTTTTTTTTATGGTGTCTTTGTCTGGTTTTGGTATCAGTTAATGCTAGCATCACAGAATGTACATGGAAAGTTTCCTTCCTCTTCTATTGTTTTGGAATAGTTTGAGGGGGATAGGTATTATCTCTTCTTTAAATGTTTGGTAGAATTTACCTGTGAAGCCATCTGTTCCTTGACTTTTTTGTTAGTGTTTTACTGATTAAATTTCATTACTAGTAATGTTCGGATTTTTAATTTCTTCTTGATTTAGTTTCAGAAGATTGGATGATTCTAGGAATTTATTCAAGGTTGTTCAATTTATTGGCATATGTTTATCTTTTCAAGGAACTAGCTCTTGGTTTCATTGACATTTTTCTTCAGTCTTGTATTTATTTCTGCTCTGATCTTTATCCTTCCTTCTACAAACCTTGGGCTTTGTTTTTCTTTTTCTAGTTCCTTTAGGTGTAAGGTTAGATTGAGCTTTTTTCTTGTTTCTTGAGGTAGGCCTGTATCACTACATAATTTCCTCTTAGAACTGTCTTTGCTGTGTCCCAATATTTGGGGATATTGTGTTTTCATTTGCATTTGTCTCCACATACTTTGTTGATTTCTTCTTTGCTTTATTGACCCATGGTTGTTTCGTATCGTGTGATTTAACCTCCATGTGTATTCCCCACCCTTTTTTCTTCTGATTTATTTCTAGTTTCATACTGTTGTAGTCAGAAAAGATGCACAGTGTGATTTCAGTCTTCTGAAATACTAATTATGTAGTTGTTCTTCTGTATTTAATGCGTCATTTTTATCTGGCTGCTTTCAAAATTTCTTTGGCTTTCAGCAGGTTGACTATGATGTATGCCTAGGAACGCTACTTTGTGTTTATCCAGCCTGGGGTTCACTGAACTTCATGGATCCCTTCTATTTGCAGTTTTTAAGAATAATCTCTCCAGTAGGGAAGGAAAAAGCGAAACAAGATGGGATCGGGAGGGAGACAAACCATAGGAGACTCTTAATCTCATGAAGCAAACTGAGGGTTGCTGTGGGGTGGGGAGGTAGGGAGAGGGTAGCTGGGTTATGGACATTGGGGCAGGTATGTGCTATGGTGAGTGCTATGAAATGTGTAAGACTGATGAATCACAGACCTGTACCCTTGGGACAAATAATACATTATAGTTTAATTTAAGGAAAAAAAAAAAAAGAATAATCTCTCAACTTGTGTGTCCTCTGGTAAACTTTCCAGTGTCTTTAAAAAGTTGGGGAGCTTTTTGGAACCTACTTTAAAAAGTCGGTTATTTTTTAATGTTTGCTCCAGATTTAGACATTGCGATCTGTGGAAGGATTTACACAATCACATCACTTGACTACCAGTAAGCTCCCTCTTACTATTAGGTTTTGGGGAAAAGGCAAATACCCATGTGACACATTCACAAAAATAAATCCTTATAAATTGGGACTCACTAGAAGGCAAACATCTTTATTTTCTATTATTGTGGTGTTCAGCCAGCAACAGAACTTGGAGAGAGCAGTGAAGGATGAAAGCTAGAATGTAGTGTATAAGCAATGTATTTGATGGTCAAACATTTTCTTTTTTGGAGTGATGTTTGAAAATTTGTGTCTGATGGATTTCTGGAGGGCGCAGTGTCTTCTTGTGCTCTTTGCGACTAAGCAGATATCATATGAAGATTAGCATATTGGATGTAAATTATCACTGAGCATACTTGGTGTGCTTAAAGAGAGAAAACAGTGTTTGGGGCTCACAAATGTACTCTAATTATAAATGTGGAAGAAGTTACAGATATTCCTGTACTTTGATAAATACTAAAAACTGTGCCCATGCAGAATAAGGGTGATAAGGTAGGAAGAAGGAGAGAAGAAAGGAAACCATATTGAAACATAATGCAACTCTGAAAGCTATAGAGTGAGGGAAATGCCTTCTATCCTGGAACTCTGGGAACGCCTACTCAGTAGACGGATCTCCCCTCCCTCCCTCCGTCCCTCTTTTCTTTCCAGCTCTGCAGACTAAAGCACAACCATCCTGTCTGGGCACAGAGTCATGAGAGCAAACATCATGTCAGAGGGTGAACACTTTACAGTATTATTGGGAGAAAGAATTTAGTTTGGATAAAACTAAAAACTAGGGTTTTTTTTGTTTGTTCTTTTCCTTTGTGGAAGGAAAAAGGAGTGGAATATATGAAGAAAATTGTTGATTCTCCATGTCCCAAAGCAAGGCACTTACAGTTTGCAGCTGCCTACAACCTTGGAAGAGCTTATTATGAAGGGAAAGGCATCAAACAATCAGATGAGGAAGCTGAAAGGTAGTTTTACCTGAAAACAAGTGTTTGTTTGTTTATTTATTTATTTATTTATTTATTTTTAAATCAAATGCTGACACAAAGAATAACTTGCCTTGCCTTTCTTTTTCAGACTGTGGCTTTTTGCTGCAGACAATGGAAATCCTAAAGCTAGTGTGAAGGCTCAAAGTATCCTAGGATTGTATTATTCAACAAAAGAGCCTAAAGACTTAGAAAAGGTAACACTGATCTATTTGTCTTTAATGCTAGCACCACATGTAGATTAATATTTTGCTATTTCTTTTTTTTAATATTTTATTAATTTATTTGACAGACACAGATCACAAGTAGGCAGAGAGGCAGGCAGAGAGAGAGAGGGAGGAGGAAGCAGGCTCCCCACCTAACAGAGAGCCCGACACGGGGCTCTATCCCAGAACCCTGGGACCATGACCCGAGCAGAAGGCAGAGGCTTTAACCCACTGAGCCACCCAGGCACCCCTGCTATTTCTTTTTTGAATGGAGGATGGTAAAGAATGAGTGTTTACTTTTAAAGATCTCTTATAATTCTTTAAAATGTAAAGTTCACATTTTAGTATCTCAAAGCTCATTTCATGCTTTACTCATCTCCACCTCTACCAAAGGAGTCCACAGATGTGTGAGAATTTTGCATGCTATTAAAAGCCACACACACAAAATATTATTATACCATGAAAGCTAAGAGAATCCTGAAATATAGCCCAAATCCTTTTACATGTGAATAAATTAATTTGTCCTAAGAAAGTTATGATGTTAATAAGTAAAATACAAAAAAAAAAAAACACCCCAAAACCAAAACCAAAACAAAAGCCTAGTAACAAATCAAATCAATTTAAGATTTTTACAGAAATACAATCTCTTTAATCATCAATCACTGAAACATTTTCAAAGAAATCCTATAGGGAGAAGGAAATGTAGAGCCAAGTCCTACTTGTAGGAGGCATTAAGGACAAACTTAAAAGAAACACATAGCAACCAAGACCCACTTTGGATAACTGAACAGCTACTTGGAAATAATTTTTTGAACTAATTTAAATTCACTGCAGTTGCACATTGAGCACATGTGCTCGTGGCCACACATGGCTTTTACCTTGGTTGCCTCTGATCTCAATAGGTGCCATCTCGGAGGTCCACCTGGACCTGACTGCCCTTCAGCATTGGCAGCTCTCCTCTCCCTGCAGGGCCTCATGGCAGGTGTCTCAAAGCCCAGCAGACACTTACCTCCTACTCCCTACCCTCCCAGTCCTTCCTCTGGAAAAATGAGAAATCGTGAATCCTGAAACAGCTGCAGTCTAGACTGTGGCCTAACCTACACGGTGGGTAGAAGACAGGTGGGCTCACCTTAGCACTCTCTTCCAGGTATGTGAAATTGGGACCAACCTGAAATATACTCAAGGTGCTAGAACTATTCCAGGAGATTAATTAATACTACTACCTTATAATGAGAGATTTTTTTTTTCTTTCCAGTATTCCCTTATAATTCTGCCTGGTGAATAATAAATAAATGAAGTTGTGTTTTTCCTTAGGCATTTTATTGGCACTCGGAAGCATGTGGCAATGGAAATCTGGAGTCCCAGGGTGCACTTGGATTAATGTATTTTTATGGACAAGGCATCCGCCAAGATACTGAAGCTGCCTTGCAGTGCTTAAGGGAAGCAGCAGAACGTGGAAATGTCTATGCTCAAGGGAATCTCGTGGAGTATTACTACAAAATGAAATTTTTTACCAAGTGTGTTTCATTTTCCAAAAGGTAAATAAGCTGGATGGACATATTTACAGTAAATGTTACAGAGCATTTACTAAATGTTCTGTGCCAGGTCTGTTCAATAGAACTTGCTGCAGTACTGGAAAGGATGGCTATTGAGCACTGGAAATGTGGTTAGTGCCACTGAGCGCTGAACATTTCACTGCATTTTAATTAATTCAAATAACTACGTGTAACTAGCAGCTACCTTATTGAATAGTATAATTCTATGCCATTGGTCTTCAGGATTTCAGCGCTATTTGCTCTATATGCCAACTGCATCATCCTCATCAACTTTAACTTTTGGGGGCATCAATCTCCTTTTTAATAAAGAAGAAAATGCTTTGATAGCATTATAAAAATAGTGTATATAAAGTACTTAACATAGTTTAGCATATAAGAAATGCTTATTAAATACGTTTATTTCTTCTAGACTCTTCAGCCACATGTTCTAGAACTGCACAGTTGCAAGATAGCTTGATAAGATTGTACAATGAGAGTAATGGTTAAAAAATGTCAACATTAACATCTTATAAAATATATGGAGATTTCTCTTCTTTGAGCCCATGTGCTTTCCTACATTTATTTGCTCATAACTTACAAAAAGTAATGTACCAGGAAAAACAAACCTGGATGTCTTCTAGAAAGGCTATAAGGCCATGATGATGTGTTTCCCTCCCAATAATGCCTGACTGAGCCACTCCCTGGGCCCCCCTCTGGCCTCGCCCAGGGTGGGGCAGCCATCTACAATGTAGGATGAAAGAGCTGGTTCCACCCTTCATCCCCCAATATCATGGCTTCCAGGCAGCAGGCCACTTACATAAGTGACTCTTAATCTCACAAAACAAACTGAGGGTTGCTGGGGGGAGGGGGGCTGGGAGAAGGGGGGTGGGGTTATGGACATTGGGGAGGGTATGTGCTTTGGTGAGTGCTGTGAAGTGTGTAAACCTGCCGATTCACAGACCTGTACCCCAGGGGATAAAAATATATGTTTATAAAAAAAATTAAAAATTAAAATTTTTAAAAAAAAAGTGCGATTCTCGAAGTCCCCAGTCTTCAAGTACCCATCTGGTTAACACCAACACTTTAAATAGTTCTTAAAATATTTCAGACTTTTCATTATTATCCACATTCCTATTCCCCATAATTTTACAGGTGACATTGAGTTGAGTAGCTCACATTCTCACACAACTCTCCATGCTTGTGTCCGAATGATAAAGGAGGACTTCTTTTTATTGCCCATTTTTACCAAAGACAGATGTGTTAGTTACTTAGTATGTTTTCTGATCCTATGGGACTTAGTGCAAATTTAAGGTTAATGTTTGAATAAATGACCCAAAGAAATAGAAAATGCCTTTTTCCCCATTGTTTGAATCTGCAAAGTGATATTGAGTTTAAAATATTAATATTACAAGAAAAAAAAAGAAACCTTTTGGTTATTAAGTCTGACAAGTATTATCACAGAGAAGCTGTGACATAACCACTCTGGTAGTTCCTCTTCCCCTGGTTTTATTTTATTCTATTTATTCTATTATATATAAATTATACATATGTATAATTTATATATGACATCTAAATGTATATGTTATATATAAATATTCTATTATATTTACCCTTCACCAATAACAAACAACTTAATCCTCAAACGGGGAAAAACTGGGAAATCACTTTGGGTGCAAGGAATATTGTATCTCTGAATATGTCATTTGTAAAAATGTAAAACTAAAGTGATGTCTTTTTATAATTTCATAATTAAACATCACAACAGGATTGCTGACTATGATGAGGTTCACGACATACCCATGATAGCCCAGGTCACGGACTGTCTCCCAGAATTCATCATCAGAGGCATGGCCATGGCATCTTTCTACCATGCCCGATGCCTTCAGCTTGGCTTGGGTATCACAAAGGATGAAGCAACAGCTAAACACTACTATTCTAAAGTAAGTAAACCTGAGAATCTATATGAATGAACCCAAACAGATATTTCCAAACTGGTAGTTAAGCCTTGAACATACTTATGGATTAGTATTTTTTTTTCCTACTTAACCATTGTGCAGATAACCTGTCTAGGAGAGGTTGTCAGACACATGAATTGTTTGCAGATAATTCAACAGATTCTTATTAGCATAATTGAACTAGATGATGGAAGTCCCATTTTGATGCATATTATTCCCTCTCACTCTGCTACTCTACAGCCTAAGGCCCAGCACCGAGAGAGACCTTAAAGCTAGAATATTCATGCCTTCTTCCACGTTGAAGTGTGAATCTACTCTCATTTTAGTACCTTAAAGATATGTAGTTTTTAAAAATGTTATGTATGACATCTACCACACTTAGGAGGAATATTCATGAGTCTGAGGTAATCAGTTGAAGTGAGACTTTTCCTGTTTGATTTCATGTGATGTAGATTCCAAACGGATTTCACCTCTAAAATCAAGCAACTTAAAAAGTGGGAATGAGGTGGGAAAAGGGGGACTCATTATGAATAGTAACTACAAGAAAATTAAAAAAAAAATAAATATAATAAAAACTGCATGCCTTAGGTCCATGACATCCATCAAGTCCAAACTAGAATTATGTCTTCTTAAAATTTATAAAGCAATTCGTGGGGGTACACAAGCTGTTTACCTGGAGCAGGGGAACAAAAATCCTTTGCCTGAATCTGACCATAGGATCGTAGTGGTTCTCAAACTTGTCTACATTAAAATTACCTGGGTGGGGGGCGGCTTTGCGGCTCAGTGGGTTAAACATCTGCCTTTGCCTCAGATCATGATCCTGGGGTCCTGGGATCACCCTGGCTCCCTGCTTAACAGGGAATCTCCTCTCTCTCCCTCTGCCTCCTATGCCATGATGGTGCTCTTTCTCACTCTCTCTCTCAAAAAAAGTAAAATCTTTTTAAAAATAAAAAAATAATAATAAAAATAAAATAAATAATAAAATAAAATCACCTGGGGATCTCTTAAAAATTCCAAAGCCCAGGTTATTTCAGAACAATTAAGTCATGAGCCTTCCAGGGGACTCCAATGTGCAGGCAACTTTGGAAACCCTAAATTGTTTCAAATTAAAATTTCCAAAGTATTAAGGCCATATTGACACATAAACATAGGAACACAGTACACAAACTGTGTTTGAGAGATTTACCACTACACCATTCTACCAGTAAGAAAAACTGTTGTCTTTAAATTTTTAAAAAATCTAAATGCTCTGTATTATACCAATTTCCAAACCAAGTCAATTTCAGATTCTGTGGTATCCATCATGTCCTTTCTAAATAAATATAAGCAGAGAAAATTCTGGGTCAAAAATATGCTGATATGTGGTATATATTAATCCCAAATAAAACAGCAAAACAAGCAGACTGCAATCTTAAAACTATTTTGCACATGGTGGGAGATAATACCCCCATTACTCAATTTTGGGCATTGTATTTTACAGAAGATGATTTTTAAAAATGAAGAAAATTCAAAAGTAGCATGCCAGTGAAGGGTCTGGAATCCTGTCATATGAGGCAAATGCCAACTACTTTGCCTCTCTGGGTCACCACAAAACCAGTTTCATATATTCTCCTAGGACCCCTTCATTGATTCTAAAGTACACAGAGGGACATTTTAGCTTAGTATAAAGAAAAACCTAATACAACTGCTTGTGAAATAAAAACAAAAGTCTTCCCTATAAGATGGTGACTTAGCAACCAAGCAAACCAACTGTCATGGGTCCTGAAGGAAAAAGGAGTCAGGTGTGAATGAGATAACCTCCGATGTCTCTTCCAAATTCTTGACTTTCTGTGCAGTTACATGCACTATTACTTCTCGCTATTTACTTTATCATAATAAAATGTTATTTTAAAATAAAATTATCATAGAGTTGCTGCTATTCATATAATAAGATAATAGCAAGTTTGAGGCCAAATGCTAATGCTTTCCATGTTACTTATTTTAATAATTCATAACCTAGAACACTATCATCAGTGTGTAAATTCCCTTGATTGTTTCACACTCATAAAATTTTCTCTTTCAAGTGACAGTAACAATAACATGGTTATTTTCAGTAAGATCTTTTTTTTTGCATAGACTAATTTGAATTTCTTTTATCAAGAAATCAAAATAGAAATGTGTCATAACTAAGAAATTCCCTTGAAATTCACTGTAGTTCTTAAAAACAAACCTAAAACTTTAAGTTTTAGTAAGACCTTAACAATTCAAAATGTATCTAAATTACGGACTTTTTATCTTTGACTTTCAGGCTTGTCGTCTCAATCCTGCATTGGCAGATGAACTTCACTGTTTACTTATTCGTCAAAGAATTTAGACCATAATGGATTTCAACAAAGATCGTCAACCCTAACACTGTAGAATGTGTGTATTTTTACAGGAGCAACGTTTGGTTATCTTCTGCACCCCAAGTTACATTATTCTGGGTATTTTACTAAAGAAATGTTACCTTCATTCTTAAATCTCTAATTTTGCAACTTGAAACCCAGCTATAGGATCAAATTGCAAAAAAAGTCCTTAGAGATCCAGCTCTTAGTTTACAGACTGGCCAAGATAACATCAAATATGGAAAACCATTCCATAAACAAATACCTCTTTCTTTTCTTTCAATAGAGTGTCTAAAAGACTTAGTGTAGTCTTCTTAGCTATAATTCCTTCAGATATATGCTGCAAACATAAAAAACACCATTTGCAAGTTTAATTCATTAAATTTCTTTGACCCTTATTTAGTTTTCTGGATTTTGGACAGATTATTGATTTTAATTTGCTGTCATTTAAAATTTTTAAGATGCACTAAACTAATATGAAATAAAGAAATTTAAAGAAATTTTCAAATTATGTTTTTAAATAAATTTGTGTAGCATTTATACTTCTTTTTTTTTTTTTTTTTAAGATTTTATTTATTTATTTGACAGAGAGAAATCACAAGTAGATGGAGAGGCAGGCAGAGAGAGAGGAAAGCAGGATCTCTGCTCAGCAGAGAGCCCGATGCGGGACTCAATCCCAGGACTCTGAAATCATGACCTGAGCCGAAGGCAGCGGCTTAACCCACTGAGCCACCCAGGCGCCCCAGCATTTATACTTCTGAAGAAATTAAAACTAAGACTGCACTAAGTCTTTTGGGACATCTTTTATTCTTAAAAGATATTCTTATAAATAATTGGTTAATTTATTAAAAACTTGAAAAAAAAGTAAGTTTTAGAATCTTGCCTCTCCATATCTCCCCTTAAAGATCTTAAGGAGTAAAACCACTGCTATATTCCTGATAAGATAACCAGTTAAGCTAGATGTTTCTTTGTGCTTAGACTCATTTTCTAGGTTTAAAAAAACTTAGATGCATTTCAAAGCAAGATAAAATATGAAAAAAAACTCAAGTCATCTATCAATATAAGAACAGTAAATATGCTAAAAATTTAAATTAGCAAGAGGCTTTCCTTACATTAATGAGATCTGTGAAGACAAAAGTTAATCATTTAAATAGTACCATCCAGATGGAGAAGATGGTGTAGCAGTGTACATCTGTGAAACAAACACATTGGAAACAGTGTCTTCTAGATACCTTCACAACACCTTCTCTGAAAACACACCATACCAATGTGTCTTTATTTTATAAATCACAATCATCCTTCCCAAAAGAGGATCTAAACAAGGTCTCATCTTAGTATAATTAATACGCAGGTACCAGTCACTAAAGAAGTTCTGTATGGCAGAAATTGCTCGTTCTTGTTTTGTACTCTGGTTTTTCTATATTACTTGAACTTCATTTTGTCTCTATATAAAGAAAAGCACTTTCCATAGACTTAGGTCTGTGTGATACCCTCAAAAGATCACATACTTCTCCCTTAAATCTCTTAAGACAGAGAAAATTAAACCATCCCTGAAATCTAATCCTTTTCTTTAAAAATCTCTACTCAAGAGTCTCTATTTCCCCCCACTAATGTTTCAATAGCTCAAGTCCATAACAAGATTTCATAATACCTAGCTTAAATCTCTTTCTACAATATAAGCCCACTTACTTCACTCTTGTTCTTAATACCATCCATATATAATATTCCTTCAGCCATTTGACAATCTAAACTCCCAACCAGTATTCTTTTCTCCACACTGAATCCAGTCCCTTAAGCTTTTAAGAATCCTAAAATAGGAATGTAATACGGCGGTGCTTGTTGGCTTTAACTGAACACTTAATAGATATGCTTTCTTTTCTTCATCCCAAAGTCAAGACTGATTTGTAACTGCTATTAAAATATAGGTCTGAGAAATTCCCAATGTAGGAATTTGACAGGTGTCATATGGGGTGAAACATTACACTTAACTATCTTCAGTGAATCCAACATAAAATTTAAAGTTTCAGTTTACTGTAGTTACCATTAAGCTGGTACTTGTAGCATGAGGGAGCCCTTGTAAACTACCACTGCTGCAGACCGAGGTATACACCATGACTGGTCAGTGGGTCAGTTTCTTTAACTCAAGTGAATTGAAGTGAGCTGAGTGAGTTCCAGATCCTTAACCTTAAAAAAAACAAAAAGAAAGAAGCCAAAAAACTCTTACGATTTCTCATAGCTCCTATTTCTTATACTTCCCCAAAATGTTAAAATTTATCTTAAAAAAGACTGAGGACTCAAAATCGTGATTTTTCTCACGTTCAGTATACACTTTAACAGCTATGGTTTCATTATGCATAAGGTGGACATTAGACTGTGTTAGGATGAGTTCCTGTGGTTCTGTGTTCTCAGGTTGCTTCTCTTATCTGAGTGAAGGATATCTCTTATTCATCCTGAAGCGTCAAATATCCTCCTGGCTTGAAAAAAAACGATCAAAGAGCTGTGACTATCTTTATCCCAAAGATGAAATTTGGTTTACTAATTTTTAATTGTTCACTTTTCATTCTTACACTCGATATTGAGGACTTGGCAGGTAGGATCTAGCAATGCCATAATCAATACCACTTTAGTATATATACAGTACTTTCTTTCATGGATTTCAGACTGAATTTTTGCCAACTAGTTGTATTGTTTTCAATATTCCTGGGCTAGGGGGAAGGACAGTTATAGAAGGGAATGTGTTTTATTAATATTGCATAATAGATGGTAAAAAGTGATTGACATGTTCATGGCCCCACTATTAACAGTCACACAAAGTGACACCTACACCCTGGATCTCACACAAGGCTCCGAAGAGTCCACAAGACTTGATGATGAAATCAAGTCCTTCAGGTCCCTGAAGTAACTTCCCATCCGCGTCTCCCTGTCTCATCGCTGCACACCCTTCAAAGTCAGCTCCTATCCCACTTCCCAACAGATCACTTCACACATGAATTCGGCTCTTCACATTCACACTAAAAACTGTATTTTTCACATATTCATTCTGTGTTTGGAGAAAGGCAGCCAACTTTGTACTTCCTTGCGGAAGTATTTATGTGCACAGTGCTTTTTACCCCCTCCCAAAAAAGGTATCTGATAAATATTTGAACTGCCTGAAGTGTTTCAACCTCGTTTTTTGAGATGTATGTACCTTACACATCACAGAGCTCAGTGATCCATTTTTGTATTTTATTGCTTCAAATGCTTCAAACTATGGGAAATCTTTGGTAAAAATAAAGACAATAAAATTTTCACAATAACTTTCCACAAAGCATTGCACAACAATGTTCTTTAGTACACATGAAATAATACAGGAATGTTCAGAGTCCTCAGTGAGGAAAGTAGCTGTACAATAGTCATAGTTCTTCATTTTAAAACAAAACTGTTTTCATAAATATTTAAAATATTTCCTAGGTTCTTATCACATATTAACGTTTTTATTTCAATCAGTGTGTTGAACTTTATCTTATTATTAAAATAAAAACAATAGTTATAGAAGTGTGTTTTTCTGTTGCCTATGACGGCATTAAGTATCCTCCCCAACAAATTCTGCTTACTTCACACAAAACTAGAGGGAGGTAACTAACATAAAAATCATTATGGTTCTCAACCAAGCCCTCTGTGGAAAAGAGGAAAATATTTCATGTCTATTGTTACACAGACATTTCTCTGGTGGTTTATTTGTGCAGTCTCAAACTTGACCAGCTTTTAGTTGATCTAAATGACTTCTCAGCTCAGGACACAACTCAATTAGCAGCAGTTCCATCAGCACCTGAACCAAGAAAGAAGAAAAAAAAGTGGGAAAATATGGAGTTTTTTTTCTCTAAGGGTTTACTCATAATTTTTATGTCTTAAGAGAAAGTCTCATTTTAGGTCTGAGATGCTTCTCCATGAACAAGTTATTCTCCAATAAATGGGACTAATATAATCTAAACTCCATTTAGTATCAGACTGATTCATTTCATGGTCTCTTTGCCATTATCACACCATCAACAATAGTTAATATTGATAATTATAATCAGACGGATGACTGGGAAATAGTTTGCTTTCCCGAAATAAAGTTAAACAGCCATGCAAAAATGTCACATGCATCTCTCCCGTGACAGGATGGGAAAGCTGCACACACCGGAGGCACTCTTTTTCTTTTTCCAAACTGAACAACTGAACAGTCAGACAAACAAAAATGAAGCTGAGTAGATAATGGGTTCAGAGTTACAAGTAAGAGGAATGATTAAGTACACAAGGGGTTAAAATGAACTCCCATTGTGAACGGAAATGTCAGATTGAATTAATAGCTGGTCCTCTGGTTGGCTTTAAATTACTCACATATAACAGATGCTTATTGGCTCTTGTTTCTTGCAGTGCATTGAATATTTTTATTATACCATGCCGGGCATTTTGCTGTCCAACAAGGCTCTGAAGCGTATCTGAAAGATTAAGTTTACATTCTGTGCTGTTACCAATAAAGTACACAGTCTATGCATATCCAGTGAGGGAAACAGTACATGATGTATATGGAACAAATAAAGGCACTGGGGCATGAGGAACATGAATGATCAGTTCTTTCAAACGTTTAAAGAAAAAAATAGCTTTATTTAGAATTTTCAACAGAAGGCATTTATACAAACTACAATTTTAATATATTGCTACCCAATTAAAAAATTAATCTCTCTGAACAGTGTACTTTAGCAGGATTTTTAAAGCACAACATTTATTATCTGTCCTAAAACATTTTTCTAAGTAAAAGAAAGCATTATAACCACTACTGTTCTTAAGATTCTCAGTATAATTTCTTAGCAAAGGACATGTTTTAAAAGAAAAAAAAAAAGAAAAGAAAAATAAAGAAAAAAAAATTTATCTTGTAAATAAGGTTTCCTGGAAAACGCCTTACTAGGGTTAACATTCGCCCTTTATCCCTGTATTTTTCAGGATCAGAAGCCAGGTCTCACCTGGGATGTTTTCAAGCAACTTCTGCTGTGCCCTCTGCTTTGTGGCCTGACTGTGTTCTTCACTTCTGATTGTGGTCGGTGGTGCCAATTTCCCATTTGGCCAAAAAGCATCCCGGAAAACATTGATGTAGTAAACCAACATTTGCTCACTGAAAATCCAGTTCACTGTGTCCCGGATTTGTCTTTTAAGAGAAAAATATTTCTTGGATGAGGTTTTTAAAAGTTGTATACTCTATTCTCAAAAGGCATTTATCAATGGGTAGGTGAAAATACAGCCTGATCTAAATGTTTGATGAATAAACTAGGAATTGGATTTTTAAACTCTGGCTCTGAAAGGTATTCTTCATTTTGGCGGTACTGGATGACTGTTTATTCCTGGAGCTCACTTTTCTGTTGGTACCGACCTCTCCAAATGTCTGCCATGTAGTACCCTGCAGTCGGTAAGGACAAGAACCCAGAGGAGACCGACTGGTTTGAAACCTGCAGCTACTTTAACTGTGCACAGTACTTAACTCACTAACTTCTCCATGGTGTGGTATAAATTGAAAACATAATCATTTTAAGACTGCTAAAAGTGGTCTGGAAAGCTTTCCTGAGCTCCTGGAGTCTTGGGGGAAGAACCTGGCTTTTTCATTAGCTGTCTCTTGGTGTTGCTACGGCACATCATGCTAGGCAGAGTGCCCCGACCCAGGGTAAGCATTTCACATGCTCACCAGGCAAGGGGAAAAAAAGATACTACCTTTCTTTCTTTTCTTTAAGATTTTATTTATATGAGAGAGAGAGAGAGAAAGAGCGCAAGAGCGAGCACAAGCCAGATGGTGGTGGAGAGGCAGAGGGAGAAGCAGACTCCCTGAGAAGCAGGAAACCATGTGGGGCTCTATCCCAGGATGCTAAGACCATGACCCAAGCAGAAGGCAGATGCTTAACTGATGAGCCATCCAGATGCCCCCATATATTACCTTTCACCTTCAAGTGGAAGCCTTTGAAAAGATACATTGCTAGAGTATTCCACACTTCTCTGGGAATAAAAGTTGGGCAGACATTTGACTTGCACAGTTACAAATAAATGGCTTTTATCTGGTTATGCAGCTTTTCCGCATAGCCCTATCTCATTAGTCATTAGTAAAATGCTAACCCATTCCAGGATTTCTGCTGTCAAGAGACAAGTAACACAGTTCAAAGAGCCCAAGAACAGTTGTGAGGTTGGAAGGGGGAAGGGGGAAAGAATCATCTTGACAGTGCCAGAAAATCTTGAAATTTCAAATTCAATTCATGAATAATAATAATAAATCAAAAAGCCTTCAAGAATATCTGACTTCCTAACTATTTAAAGAGACAATGTAAGGCTTTCAGAAATAGTATTTAAAATATAGGTTTCAAGCCCTGGTACTTTGCACAGGAATCAGTTACTATTGATGTCTATAAACTCCAACATGAGTCAAAACTATGTTAATTCTGTTCATAACTACATGTCTCCTACGATACTTCCCTATACTGTTTAGAACTGGGAAATTCAGGAATGCCTGGGTGGCTCAGTTGGTTAAGCATCTGCCTTTGGCTCAGGTCACGATCCTGGCATCCTGCCCCACAAGGGGCTCCAGCTCCACGTCAGGCTCCCTGCACACGACAAAGTCCGCCTCTTCCTCTGCCCTTCCCCACCTCCCCATGCATGTGCTCTCTCTCAAATGAATAAAAAAAAAAATCTTAAAAAACAACAACAACAAAAAAAAACTGAGCAATTTGTATCGAGACCAAATAAATTAACTAATTTAATGGGACTTCTGCTTTAAGAGAGAACCTGCCAGCCTCCTACCTTAAAAAAAAATCTACATGAAAATGCAGACAGCTTGTTTTTTCTGTAGTCTTGCTTTGAGTCACTCACTGGCACTACATGAAGAAATTAAGTAAGAAAATTTCAATTTGCAATTTAAAATTAGCTAAGTGACTCTCACAAAAGGCCATCACCTAAGTATTTTCTACCAATTTAAGTCTGACTCTCAATTAGCCAAAACCATAGGAAGCTTTTGAATCAATTCTGCTATGTGAAATTATAGTTGGTACAAAGCAAGAGGCACATATTGTACTGCTGCTTAATTTTATGATGTGTCATCTCTGCTAAAGGCAAAAATAGCAAAGGGCCAGGTGCTCCATCATTTCTCTACCTGATAAAAAGCCCACTGAAATGAACAGCCTGAAAACCCTCTACATGATGCCTCTCCTCCAAGTCCCATGAAAGTAAATGCCAAATATATTCACTGCTCACAAACCACGGCTGCTCATTTTTAAGTAAGAGCCACTATGGTAGATAGGAGCAAGGAAAGTATGCATGGTTTGCTGAAACTGAAAAGGAAAACAAATTAGCAAGTACGGAGTACTGAGAAATATAGGGCTGTGGTGGAATTTTCTTTATCTAAGGCCTGTCTGTGTAACAGTTAAGAGGCTCATGTTAGACTGAAATGGTAAGTTATACGGGCCATGTTTCTGATTAAAACAAAAGTTTAGATAACTAAGCAAACTAAATAAGACACTAATATCATTTTTTAAAGATCTCAGAAATTGAAATGAACTTTTGCTTATGACCAAAAGGAAACTATATTCTATTTGTGAATGAGTCAGAAGATAACCTGTTCTTCACTATGTTTTCTTTAAAAAGTTATGATTTATATGATAAACATATGTACGAGTTTACTGGGGTGGTTTTGACAACTGATCTTTCACATGGGAAAATCCAATAATTTAATCTTGAAAATATTTTGCTGTGATTTCTCCCCCTTATCTTTTAGCATAAGTGATTCACATTTTTATTGTGCAGTAAGTCATGTTATCTCTTGAAGAGTACTGGATATAAACTCTTATATATAGCTTAGAATACACATATGGCTTATAACACTGTTATATGTTATACACATATATCTCAATGGATGATATTAAGATATTAACTGTAAGAGCAATTACTATTTTAATGTTACCCCAACTTGGAAAAAAAGAAAACATATGGTTTGCATTTCCCTCCAAATAAATATATGTCATGTGATGCTCATCCTACTTTCATTTCGGGTTAAAGTCTAAGCCGTAAACTGATTCCCATGATATAACATAAAAACGCTGTATCCAAGATACCCCAACTGGTCATCATGATCAAAAGAGAACGTCACAGAACTTTTTTTGTTTTTGCTTTTGTTTTTTATGTTTTTAAATAACCTCTACACACTCAATATGGGGCTCGAACTCACAACCACAAGAGTCTCACACTCCACAATTTAAGGCAGCCAGATGCCCCTGCAGAACGGTACTTTCCGCCCCTTTCAGCCAGAATGCTGAAGACAGCTGAAGCTTTGATCATCTAGTTCATCATGCATTCTATGGGAGAAATTATTTCAGAAACCTGTCTCTCTATCCAATCTTAGAATCATAGCAGCAACAAAATGAGAAAATACAAAACCTTCAGCTAGAGAGATCACTGGCTACCATACCACGAGTTTAATAATTTGACCATTAAGGCAAAAAGTAAGGCATGAACTCAAATACTAATGTCATGTAACTCACTTGTTGATGGTTCTTCCAAATGTGACCTGAACAAGAGCAATTAATGTTCTTCTCACCCATTTAAACACTGAAATAGAAATCAGAGGAAAAGAATTTGCACAGTGTATCACAGTGATGACATTTTCATAGCTGCAAAAAAGCATAAATTCTTATCACTTGACACAATCCAAGTCCTGACACCAAAGTCAAGACTATGATACCTGCAGAATCTGGGTCTAGGTTAGCAAACTTCTGCCCCCCAAAATTCTCCTAAGCTTTCATTTTCTACATAGCAACTGATGAGAGAAAACCTAAGCTTTTATAGCTTTTCAATGCCTGAACAACCAGCTGAGCTAGCAAGTGGAAATAATACTTTATTTCACATGTCTCCGGGCTACTTAGACGTCAGTTTTCTGCTAGCAGACAGTGCAATGCCTATTTTAGATTTCTGTCTGGTTTGTCGAACCCAATTTTCTCACACACTGCTCTGAATGAGAAACATCTGTGGTTCAATATTGACAAATATTTTGAAATATTAATGAATGGGTGGGCCTAACTTCCCATTTGGATAGTAGTTTGTAGATCACTGCATATTTTTATGTATTTTATGCCTTTGGAAGAAAGGTGAACTTCGAAGAGCTGGGTCCCTGAGTGAGAGGTGGGGTCAGCGCTCTCTTGGGCCACCTCGCAGAGCTGCTGGGCACAAACCACCTTCTCTGAGCCTCAGTCTCCTCATCTGTTCAAGGAAAGAGTAACATGTGGTTTTAAGGATCTTGTTGATATTTTATGCGAGCGTTGTGAAAGGTTTTACAGATCTAAACTTTTATTACTAACATGGAGAGATATTTTTACAGGTACCAAATATGAATATAAGCCAAAAGAAGGCAAACAAATGCCTGAGTGGTTCAGTCGTTAGGCGTCTGCCTTTGGCTCAGGTCATGATCCCAGGGTTCTGGAATCGAGCCCCACATCAGGCTCCCAGCTTGGCAGGAGGCCCGCTTCTCCCTCTCCTTCTTCTCCTGCTTGTATTCCCTCTCATGGTCTCACTCTGTCAAACAAATTAGTAAAATCTTTAAAAAAAAAAGAAAGAAAGAAAGAAATGCTATGAGGATATTTCCGTTCTGCAAATTGGAATCTAAACCAATTTTTCCATCTATATAAATTTCCATTCATTGAAATGTTTAGCTATTCACACATAAATGAGAAATTCAGGCTTAGCTATAAGAGTTCAGGGTTCCTGCCCAATTAGGAAAACCTGAAAGAACTAAGTTCACAAACACGTCTGTACAAGGAAAACCAACCAAATAAAATCAACAATTAACAAGACTTGAAAACATTCTAGAGTTATTTCTAACTTTTTAGATGGACCTAAATGTCCAGTTAAAGTAGTGTTGTTAATCTTTCAAGTAAGAGTCAAGTCTTGGAATCAGAACTATGCTTCAAGAGTGCCTTTAATTTTTTATGGAATTCAGAGCACGCTGAGAGCAAGCTGACGTGTTCACTGTAGGCTGTCATTTCGGCTGGGAGGAGCATGCCTGCCAGTGCTGATAACTTCACTCTGGCTTTCTAGGGCAGAGAGCTCCATGCAGAGGGTCTGAGGACATAGGCAGCTGTCAGAAGAATGCCTGACAGATCAGCGACAGTTACTGATTTTTTAAAGGCTGTCTCACTGATGCCCTTTTGTACACTGAACTAGAGCAGGAACCACAAAATGTCTTTGGTGCAAATTCTCTCCCAACACTGAACTGTGCCTTTACTACTTTCTTCCTAGCCTCTCCTGGTCCCCAGACCCCAAACCACACAGGAAACAGCCCTAGTATTTCTTCCAAGGACTCATTTGTTCAGAGACAGAAGCAGCTGCAGCTACTCTAGAATTTTGCTGATGGCAACGATATCACATCTCATTATAAATGATGTTCTATTTATTCCCCTCTGAAATGTCACAGGCAAAACCAAATATGCTTCTGAGCAGGCATATGATGGAGGAAATCCACGCTGCAAAGACAAGACTTGGTCTCTCAGTCTCTGGATCACAAAGAGCACACTGCCGAAAGCTGAAACACTGCTTCCTCCACTCTGGGGAACAGGGAGGATTCACGATTTAATGGGCCAGATCTCACTAAGAGTCAGACTTTGGGTGGAGAACTAGTTGTTTCTGCCTACCTTGAACCAAGGCAAACATCAGTTTATACCTTAGGGTGTCTCAAATATGGAACAGGGAGAGCTTTTTCATCTGAAAGCATCTCTAGCATTTGGATGATATTCTCCCATGGATATTTCTTAATTTAACTATCTCCCATTTCTAAAGTTCTGCTTAGTTCCAACTTTTCATTACTGAAATGATGCTAAAATGAATACCCCCTTATGTATAAGTCTAGGCCTGTAGTTTAGACTTGGGTTTACTACTTAACGTGAAGCACATTGTTGGAACTCTTGTGTTGTAAATTCACCGAAGGAAGACTCTATATCTGATATACTTTTGTTTCTCCTACAGAGTGGTATCTAAAACACATGTTCCCAAAGTGTTGCTGGTTGTTTTAACTTTGGCTTATTGATGGCCAAAATAATTAATTCTGGCACTTAAAACTCCTAGCCCATGTTCTTCACCCCAAGGGAAGAGATGCTAATCTGAGCAGACAGAGCACAGGGCAGTCAGTGAGAGAGCAACACATCTAGCACTGGCTGGTGGCATTACTGTGCTTTGCTAACCCTGACTCCTCTCCCGTGCTTCTTTTCTAGGTGGGGAGGTGTGCCTTCAGGCACCTGTCCTAGCTCTAGCTAGTCCTGAGGCTCCAGGGACACTGAGTACACTGGTCTCGTGATTTAGAGTGTTGGGGGCCTATGGAAGCTGTGTGTAGACAGAGGGTCCTATTTAGGACTCAAGACATGCCCAAGTAGTATGGTTTGACCTTTTACCCAAGGACCATTTTTGGAGAGAAGCACCTGTGTGGGTCTTAATCAGAGTATTTTCACCCTCTTTTTGCTCTTGTTTCTTCTAAGTACATCTCCCTCAAGTACTACGAGGGTAACACTTCTCAACTGGGCACTGACTCTTTTGGACAGGACAACTCTGTGTTGTGGGAGGCTGACCTGTGCATTATAGAAAGTTTAGCAACATCCCTGGCCTCTACCCACAAGACGCCAGTAGTACCATTCCCCAAGCTGTAACAACCAAAATGTTTCCAGATATCACCAAATGTCCCCTGAAGGACAGAACCCCCCCACCCTTCCAGTGGTAACCACTCTTCTATGGGAACAAAGGTGTAGTTGAAGGGCAAGGTTGAAGCATGCCTGTGTCCCTCACCACAGCACACCCTACCAGCACCAAACCTCACCTTGAACAACACCGCTCCTTCCTTGGCTATGTAAAATTAATTTTTGTATACCTTTTGGGGATAAAGCAATGAGGCCATGCTAAATCACAGAGAAGAAATTCAAGGCATTCTATCTATATTCAGAGGAACATGGTATACAGTAACTCACCCAAAGTTCTGCAAGTGCAGAGATAATTATCTGCCTTAAGGTCATGGCTTCAGATTCTACCATGGTGTCTCGTTGGCTCTTGAAAGTATTTGCTGATGAATGAATGGATATAACTACACATTTGATTCAGGAAGGACATTATGAGAGAGGGATCTTATGAGAGAGAAAGAGAGAGAGAGAGAGAGAGAGAGAGAGAGAATGTGTGTGTGTGTGTATGTGTGTGTGTGTGTAACCACTTAACAGCAATAACATTAAATAATAATAAAGAAGCTTACTTCCTCGAAGTTCAAAGATCTCCCCAATCAACATGAAACATGGTTCAGCCAAGGCATCTTTCCTCCCATCCACATCATCACCATAATCTGACAGGTCACTGTCCTCTTCCGCCTCCTCCTGGGGTTCAGAAAGATCAAAGGAAGCAGATCAATTATCCAGGAAAGTTGGTAGAGCTGTTCTTTCCTTTCAAGTGTATATTCCAACTATGTGCTCACATTTCAACCTTAAGTACTCTTTCAAGTTTTCTACATGCAGAAATCTATGCATTCTCAACACAGGCCAAAATGTGTGTCTAACCTCAGGGAAAAGCTTGATGTTAAAGCCTTAGCCAAGGTTTAAAATACTTCAAGAAACCCTCAAAAAGACATTCCCCTAAATCTGCTGCAAACATGGCATGACCTTTCCATAGCTCACCTCTTGATGGGAGAAGAAGTCACGAGGAAGTCTTTCCAAAAATGAGGATAATGAAAAAGTGGATTTTTTCCCCTGCACATCAATAACCTTGAGGTAGTCAGGAGAAGGGCTCAAAAAGGCATAAAGTGCTTCACTCTGACACAGTCTTTCATCTGAAAGCAGATTCTGGGAAGGAAAGAGGGTGCATTACTCTTATGGAGGAATACGTCCATGCTGCCGGAAAACCACCACAAACAGGGGCAAGTAAGGCACGAAGGATTGCATTGGGGATTTCTTTTCATAATTCCGGACCCAAAACCATTTCCCTCTCCCCCTGAAACAGAGCATTGAGATGAATTCCAATGATCTTAATTGCAAGCAACCCCTGCAGGTTAACTGAAGCACCCTAATCATCCTGCTTGTGGGAGAGGCTGTGTGGACAACTGCTCAGTGCAAGAAGACGTCCAGCTTCGCATCAGCTTACAGAACCAGGGACCACTGCCTGCGAATGTCAACTTCACTCCATCCAGTGGCACTGGAACAACTTACACATTCACACACTGCACAAGGAAACCACTCAACCACCCTTTCATGGCTGGGTTCAGACTTTGTACATCAGCTGAAAAAAGACACTTTGAGTTGTCACATGGCACCGAACACCAGGCAGGAGTTTTTTTCCCCGTGCTGCCATCTGCTAAGCAGTGCTTGTTCACACAATTACAGAACTGTTCAAGACTAGAAATGTCCTTAAGTTCTTTAGGTACTTATCTGGTCTCCGGAGATAGGAAAGAAGAACATAAATTAACTTTTATGTCCAAGCAGGTGCTACTGATAGGACAGTAAGATCAACAACATGACCACAAGAATGTCTAAATGTCTAGTATTAAAAGACACAGTTTTTAATATGACTTCACTCATATCTGGAACTTAAGAAACAAAACAAATGAGCAAAGGGAAAACAGAGAGAGAGGCAAACCAAAAAACTGACTCTTAACTCTAGAGACCTGATAGTTACCAGAGCGGGGGTTTAGGGGGCTGGGCGATAGAGGTGATGGGGATTGAGGGCACTTGTTGTGATGGGCACCAGGTGTTGTATGGAAGTGTTGGATCACTCCACTGTACACCAGAAACTAATATAACACTGTATGTTAGCTACTGGAATTTAAATAAAAACTTGAAACCAACAACAACAACAAAAAGGATAAAGGGTTTAGGAATAATGAGACCAGTGGGAAACAGTGCCCCACTAATGATGTAATCCCCTTAGGGGAGAGGGATGCTGGGAGCACACAGAACTTCTGATCTCAGAGCCTGGGGTGGCAGAAGAGGTTAAGATCTAGTCTCAGAGGACTTGGTCCCTGACAGTAATATTACATTTATTCAGGTGAAAGTTGAAATCCAATGAACTCTATGACTGCCTAGAACAGGCACCTGTGAGAACATCCAGTACTGCCACACTGGGGACAGGGGCTCCGAGAGGGACAGTCAACATGCCAGTGGTTGTTAGCTTCCTCTGTCCTGCAGAAGACCGGACTGGAAATGGGCAAGTTCTGCCCAGATGGAGAGAAGGAGATTAAGGGGAATGGGGAGCTGGTGTCACTACTGCCTTCCCCAGTCCGGGAGCCCAATAAATAGGCCTTTATTCCTTTTGCAGAGTATCAAATGTTCAGTCATATGTACAGATGGACTAGGTGGCAGGAGATATCCTCCCCCTAACTTGATTTCCTTTAGCTAACCTTTACTCCAGCATTATTTTATAAAATAGTAGGAAACGTTAACTAATGTTAAGTCTCAAACTTATTACAATCAACATAAATAAAGAGATCATGAATGGTGATAAGACTTTGGCCTAAATTATATTCTATTACGAGGGAAAATAATCAGATTAAGTACATAGGAAAAGTGAGAAATTCTCACAGATTTCTGTGGGACAAGATATAATTAGGGTTTTATCATTTTTAAGCTCTCTGGGGATGGCATCCCATTTCCAACTCCTTCTCTCCAAATACTTATAGCATGTTATTCTATTCTAGCAAAGACCTCAGATGACCATTCAGTGGGTGATGCAGAAAGGGGTAAGACATTCCAAGAAGAGTGCACAGCACATGCACACCCAGAAACAGGACAGAGCACCACAGGAGGGGAATGGCTAGGGCAGGTGGTGTGCCTATGTGAGCAGGAATGAAGAAAGATATTAGCAACAGGATGGCCAGGAATGAGTAGTTACGTTTTTGTTTTTGTTTTTTTTTTTTTTAAGATTTTATTTATCTATTTGACACAGAGAGAGAGCACAAGCAGAGGGAACAGCAGGCAGAGGAAGAGGGAGAAGCAGAGCAGAACTGGATGCAGGGCTTAATCCCAGGACCCGAAGACAAATGCTCAACCAACTTGAGCCACCCAGGTGCCATGAGTAGCTAGGTTATTAGGTATCGGTGCGATTCGTATGCTTCACTAGAAAACCATTTGTCATAAATAAGCAATCAAGTAAACACACACTCAGTGGAATCTCTTTTTCTGGAAGGTCCTGTGGACCCAATAAAAGACGAAGCATTCTGCACCTTACTTTTCCTGTTTGCGGTTGGTGGGACAACAATTATGAAAAGACAGTCTGCTGTATAACATACATTCAATGGCTAGGGCTTTATTAAAGAGTCTTTGAGGAAATGCAAAACAATCTAAATTATTATTTCCTGACTTAAAATCCTCTTGATTAAAAGACAAAAGGTCACACAAAAGACACCACTGTTTCATCTGGCTTAGCTGCAGCCTGTTCATGTCCCCACGACCTATCGGCAGGGTCTCAGAGTGCAGTTTCTCTTGGCACAACAGTAGAACTCGCTAACCCACTTTCACAACCACCAATCGAATAAAAGCACATTTGCGCCCTTCCTGTGCCCCCGAAAGTGCAGGTCCAGAGTGTGGGGTCTGCGACAGCAGGAAAGGCCAGACAAACAGAGACCCTCCCAACAGCAGAGGCTGGAAGGAAACAAGAGAGTCAGCTGGAGGGTTCCAAAGCTATACACTTTAAGCTGAGAAGTCCTGAATTTTGAAAAATACACTTCTATTTCACAGACGAGATTGTTAGCTCATCCAAATGATTTAATCATGTACAGTGTGGGAGTGAGTTTAATTATTTCCTAGATATTTTGAATCAGCAACAAAATGGTAGTATTTCAGTTTCAAATTTTCATGTAAGAGCATTTAAATAAACTTTGGCGATTCTCTAATCCAGTTCTGCCATAATTAAACTCAGAGAGTTTTTCAAGGTGTAAATTGTTTTATTTCCTAAGGGAAATTTACTCTATATTACATTATATTATATGTACATATACGCACATATTTATATATTATTTTATTATAAAATGAAAGTTTCCCTCGGGGAATAAAATAATTTGCATCTTGGAAAAACTTTAGGATACATATATACATAAAATACACACACATATATAAATATATAGAGAGAGAGAGAAAGAGGAAGATAGGAATAGTAGAAAAAAGAGACTAACACTTTCAAAGCGACTCTGACTTAAATCTATTTTAACAATGACCCATACTTCTGATTGAACAACTATGTTTTAAAATAAAGCCTTCACTAAGAGTTTGGCAACATCTATTATTTAAAAATCCTAGGCCATCTAGCTACCACTATATAGCCAAAAAGTGTTTCATGATGCAAAGTTCCATGCCTCCAAAGACTATATGGGCTTTGGGGTCCATGCTTTGAGTAAATTAACCATCTTCTGAATACAGAGGGACCAGCTAAGGAAAAATAAATAGTGGTTGCTATCAAGGGTAGTATATGTTTGGCCTTATTCTCTAAAAATGGACTGAAGACAAAGAATAAAGCATTTAGAAAAAATCAGGAGAGTATCTTTAGGACTTTGGAGTAGGCAAAGATTTCTTAAGAGGCACAGAGGCATAATCATAAAAGACAAAATTGATATAGTGGACTAAATTAAAAGTGAGAATTTCTGTTCACGAAATGAAATCATTAAGAGACGGAAAAGGCCATCCACAGAAAGGGAGAAGGTATTTGCAACATAAGTGGTCTGACAAGAGATTCCCATCTAAATCCCATGCAGAAGTCCCACAAGGCGGTGTGGAAAAGATGGGCAACATGACGGAAGAGCAGACTCAACTTGACCAGACAATTCATCAGAGAAACTATCCGAGTAGCCAGTAACACCCAGACTGGTGCTCCACTTCATTAGCCGCCGGGGGAAATGCAAACTAAAACCACAGTGAGATACCAGCACATACCCACCAGGAGGACGAAAGAGAAACAGGCAGAGAAGAGTTGGGGGGAGGAGGGAGAGCCATCAGAACCCTGATGTGCTGTGGTCACAGTGTAAAAACTGCCACAACCACTTGGACAAACGAAGAAACCCAGACCCGGAGGTACCACACAACACAGATTCACCACAAGTTAAGTACCATTCTATAGAAGCCCTCTTCAAGATAGCCTCCACTGGAAATGGTCCAAATGCTTGTCAACAGTGGGATGAATAGACCGTAGTGTATTTGCACAGTGAAAAACCTACACAGTCGTGAAAGCAAATAATCTACAACCAGAACAGCACTATGGACAGATCCTCTGATCACAGTTGTTGAGTGAAAGAGGTCAGACACAAAGGAGCCTACACTGCATGACCCCATTTACAGGAAGTTCAAAGACAACTGTATCTGTGTGATTAGTAGCTGGGATCGCCACCACCCTGGGACGAAGGCCATGACAGGAAGGAAGTACTGGCCTGGGTGCTAGTTACAGGGTGGGCTCAGTATGCAGAAAAGGACAAGTTACACACATGCTATCTGTACTGTACATATTTTATATTTTCTGTATTTATATTTTGTGTGTGCATCGCATACTTTAATTATTTTTTTCTTTTTTAAAAAGATTTTATTTATTTATTTGACAGACAGAGATCACAAGTAGGCAGAGAGGCAGGTAGAGAGAGGGGGAAGCAGGCTCCCCACTGAGCAAAGAGCCCGATGCAGGGCTTGATCCCAGGACCCTGAGATCATGATCTGAGCTGAAGGCAGAGGCTTTAACCCATTGAGTCACCCAGGCACCCCCATACCTTAATTATTAACAAACAAGCAAACCAAAGATATTTTAAGGATCTGGCATGACCTATAAGACCAGGAAGCAAACAAGCAAGCTCTTAGAATGATGACAGTTTAACCCCAATAACGAATTTTTCCTTTCGTATCCAAAACTTTTCAGTTGCTTACCTGTAAAAACTTATTTAATTGATTCTTTGACTTCTCCATAAACTTGTGATCTATAGATTTGAAAGGCAGCTTGCTGAGAGAAGGCAACTGAACTTTTTTTAAAGAAGGGAAACACTGTGGAGGAAAACATTAAATGTTAGCATCTCGAATCATATTTTCATGTTAAAAAAAAAGTTTAGAATTATAATTAGAACAAAACAACCTTCCTCCTATACTTGTTCCTCTGAGGTTTGCAACTTGTTCTAATCAGGCTCATGGAATTGAGAGGAATGGGACATTTGATGAAAAGAGCTAAAGCTCATCCCTAGGACTCCGAACGCCTGGGAGCTGGCCAGTACAGATGCCAGGCTGCTCAGGTAGATTCACACAACACACACCAAAGCACAAGACTCTAGGTGTGGACGCCTGGCTCACGGGAAGAAAATCTTCCTATTAGAACATGCTTTGTTTACAGCATCTTTGTGAAAAAGTTATCCCATTTGGAAAAACAACAGAAAGAAAAATTATTGTCCTTCAGTGGCAAACTGCAAAATGCAAGTACATGAATAATAATATATCAACAAATAATAACAGCCCCTTTGTGCACTGATCAGTCCTACATTCTGTCAGACACTGTGCTAGAAGCTCGGCGTGTGTGATAACAGCTCGAAGAGTTGGCAATTGTTATTCCGATTTCACATATGAGACAACTAAAGATCAGGATTAAAACCCAGATCCATCTGACCACAAATTCTGTGTTCTTCATGCCCGTTCCCACACAGGACTCTGCCAGTCTAACCTCAGACCCTAGGAGGGCAGTGGGTTCCAAATGCTCCAGACTCTGCCCCCATTTCCAAACACTGGCCCTTCATGAAGGCACTGGGGCCAGATGAATACACTTAATGAAACCAACTGGCATTGAAAAGTCCGTGAACACAGCCTCTGCCTGCAATTGCTTTGACTGCTGTTGTCATCCTCCACGCACAGGAGTACCCTGCTGGCCTGGCCACAGCAAGAGAAGTCACTTGTAACAATGCATGCAAGTACTTGGGTACTAGGGAAGGAAAAACTAGCCCTTCCCACAGAGCCCACAGAAGAATCAGGGGTACAATGGCATGTGCCCAAGGAGACATGCAAATCAGGGCTCAAATTTAGGGTACAATTTTCAAGAAATGAAAGAGGCAGTGAGAGTCAGAAGGGAAGATTAAAATTCACCAGGGACCTGAAAAGGTGCTTCTTGTCCCTGCTGTCAATAGGAAGGGTTCATACACAAAAATGAAAAGTCACAGGAGAGTAAATTCTAAGGGTAAGAAAAGAACTCCAGGGATCAGCTATAGATAAGGAAAATGAGACTAAAGGACAGACATAGAATTTTATAAGGTTTATTTCCTCTAAGGCTTCAGTCTACTTTTTTTTTTTTTCAAAGAACACTTTCCATATACATTTTATTTTAAAATCTCCCCTAAATTCCTTTTTCTCCTTCCTTCTGTTTTTATCAGCAATTGAATGGATACTGAACTTTCACACTGGTTTGTTACAGGGCAAATGACACACTTTTCTGTAGGATCAATTTTACTCACACATTTTGGGAAAAATGTAATTTTTTATTAAGACAGAGATTTCACTTTCCACACTGCAACTGTGACAGCATTCCCTTTGAGAAGTACTGGGGCAGGACGCTTGACTTTGGCCACCATCGTTTTAAAAGCACTTGAAGAAATTACAGTATTCATAAGTTAGTGATTACAAGTGTTTTTTTTTTTTTTTTTAAATCCCCTTCAGAGAAAAGGTTAAAGGAAACAGACACATTTCATTCGCAGAAGAGCAATCTAATAGGTGACCACAGGATTTTACCAGTGTCCGTTCATTCTGAGCCAGAGAACAATGAACAGAAACAAAAGAAGTGACCAAAGAGTGCTTCAGTTGCCAGGGATGAGGGCCATCATCTTCAGGAGGAGGAGAGTTAGAGAAGATGCAGTTCCTGAGAAAGACGGGGGGATAAGGAATGAAAAATAAGATGATCCGGATTCCAACATGGTTTGGGCCACTAGGAACAGGTCCTGTGATAGACTGATCAAACTCTCCGGGGTCAGTTCCTCTCCTCTTAAAAGAACTGACCTAGATTAGAAGGTTTCTGACATTTTTAACTAAAACTCACAGGAGGAAATACATGCTATGTTGCAACATGTGACACACACATACATGCATATCTACATAAAATATAACCCACCCATAAAACTAAGAAGTTCTATGAAACAATGCTCATTGCTACTACTACCACCACCAACACGATAATGCTTGGTAGGTGCTACACCTTCTTCTCAATGCTTTGTATGCATTTATTCCCTTAATTCTCACAAAAAGTCTGAGAGATAGGAGACATGGGCATTATCATATTTGTACTTTACTGACGAAGAGAGACAGCGAGACACAGTGACAAGTACCAGGTCATATGCTACTAAATAGTACAGTTAGGATCCAAACACAAGCAGTGTGGATCCTGAGTCTGTGCTTTCAACCATAACACTTTATGACCCTTACTCTTAGTGCTGAAATCCAATATATTCTTCTTCTTTTTTTTTTTTTTCTTTTTAAAAGACTCTATTTATTTACTTGACAGAGAAAGAGAGGCAGTGAAAGCAGGAACACAAGCAGGGGGAGAGGGAGAGGGAGAAGCAGGCTTCCTGCTCTGCTGAGCAGGGAGCCCAACATGGGGCTCAATCCCAGGACCCCGGGATCGTGACCCAAAGCAAAGGCAAATGCTTAATGACTAAGCCACCTAGGTGTCCCTGAAATCTAATATATTCTATGTTCTTCTTGTCGCTACAATCATTAATTGATTCCACCCACTAAAAGGTCACGACTGGCAGCTTCAAAAACCAGTGGCCCTAAGTGATCCCTAGCCCTCTCTCAGCCCTGAGGTTCTATGAGGCTCAATTGAGATCAGACAATTCTTTGTCCTGAAGGATTTCTACGAAAATGGTTTGGTCTATTAGTTAATTTCCAAATGTCAGGCTGAAAATGCCACTTTGCCAGTATCCACAGCAAAGGAGAAAGGTTAATTAGTTTCTTTATATGTAAAAACTTGAAAGGAGCTCTTACATATCTTCTTGCTTCGTAATTCTACACCTTGTATTCATGAGTATTCATACCTCACTAAGTTTCCGGTGCAAATTCTGGAACTCACTGAGCCTCCTGGGGACAGTCCAGTTCTTAGTTTCAACTCCTCCAACTTCTTGTAAGCTTACCATAACAAAGTAACAAGGCATTTGCTCACCATTCTCTTCTGTAACCTTGAAAAAAACAAACACAACAAAAGGGTGGTGAGCAGATACAGTAGGCACGATTTTTAAATAGCCCCAAGACCTCCCACTCCTTAGCGTACATGCCCTGTATATATAGTGTATATGCCCTCCTTAGTGTATTCATCCCTGAACTATGAATATCATGGAATCCATTCTTGCAATTAGGTTATGTTACATTTGACAGCTGAAATTAACACAAGGGATTACCTGGGTGGGCCTAACCTAATCACACAAGCCCTTGAAGAGCAGAGAGATTCCTTGGGCAAGTGGCAGGAGAAGACATCAGAAAGACTGGAAGTACAAGAAAGACAGCACACGTGGTGCTAGTGTGAAGATGGAGAAGGGCGAGTCGGGGGGAATGCATCTTCCACTGACAGCAAGAGAACAGAGACAGGTCCACAACCACAGGGAACTTTCTGCCAACAACCCGACTGAGCTTGGAAGTGGATTTTCCCCCCAGTCTCCAGAAAAGAACTCAGTCTGGCCAGTATGTTGATTTCAGCCTTATGATGCAATGAGTAGAGAATGAGAGAGAGTCTAGTTAAATCTTTCAACCTACAGAATTGTGAGCTAATAAATGGGTGTTGTTTGAAGCCATGAAATTTGTGGTAATTTGTTACACATCAAAAGAAAACTAATATAGTGGACTTAATTAACATCTTAAGTGTGTTTCTTTGAAAAGACAAATGAACAGCAAGCAAACAAGTGTGAGATATGCCAAAACCTGTCTCAGGAAAGGATAAAGCCTTCCCCAGTTTAATTTCTGGATTCAACAAACCAGGATTTCAATTTCCATGAAATTTTACATTGAAACACATAATTTCCTCTACCTTCCAACTTAGATAATTCCTTAGCACAGTTCCTTAACATATATATACAATATCACAATTCAGAAAGGCCATTATTATACTTAACATAAATAGATTAAGAGAAAAAACAAAACACACTGAATTTAAGCTTGAATTGGTATTACAAACTGAATTAGAGACAAAGACTCAATAAGGAAGGCAAAGGAGACAAGACTCCCGGAGCATGCCCGGGGCCCCATGAGGTAGGATCTTTATCCCACTGTGAGGACACAGGAGATCAGAGCATGCACAGGGTCCTTCGGTTGTTGTAGGATCACACATCTAGTAAGGAAGTCAGCCCGGATCAGAGTTCAGAAGACTCTGGCATGATGCAGACATATCTTCCACATAATCCCCATGGGACTGCCTTGTGAACTCTGGCACTCAGGGGACTCCTCAGTGCCTTATCCACTATCTTTTCCATGACCAATGTCTCACAGCAAATTCCTGCAGCTTACCTTGATGGGAGTGCTAGTAAGTACCAAAGACATGGTGAAGCACTTGGTCAAGCACTCATGTACTGTGTGTGCTTTCACAGTGGCTTTTGGAGAACACGCTTTGTCTGCTATGTAATCTAGAGGTGAATTTAAGATTATGAATTTCAAGCCACCCCACACCATAGTAAGAGTGTGAACATTAACACTATGTTACTCATGATCTCGTTTCTGTGTGGACCTGACCTTCAACTCCAGATTTCCACAGGACTGAGAGTAAGGCAGGCGGGAATGAAGAAGTTGTCAAAATTAACAATGTAAATGCCCACATGCTTCTCTACTTGAAAAGAAATTATTTTCAAAGACAAAAAGGATATAGCATATTCTGAAAACGGTTACCCATATTCCTCAAAGAACGGCAAAATATTTTCTAATTCAAAGGAAAAAATATTCATTATTAAAGATCTTATAGCAACTGAGATTTAAGTGAATGAAATCAGCAGAATGGAGCACTCAGAGACACTTAAATTTTTAATTTTCACCACCAAATTTCAAAAAGCGCCTTCCAATTTTATTTCAATTGTTAATGGAAAAATAAAATGTCAATTCAGAGACATTAACTGTCCCTATCTGAAAGTTGCTTACAATTCCGGTGAATAAGGAGAACCTGAAGTGGAATGAAAACAGATCTATACCAGGCAGCCCTCCTATAACTCGCAGTCACAGGTGTGACAGAGTGAAAACAGCAGAGAAGGAATGACAAATGCAGTCTACAAGAACAAACATAGGTTTTCTACCCTCAACCTTAATTCTCTAGGACAAAATCTTCCGTATAAAGATATACTCTTAAAATTAATTGGGAGGAAAAGCAGTAAGAACTACCTCTCCACTGGTGATGGAGGCTTTCCACATTCCGAGGTTCTCACACCACCAATCTGTTCTTGCCATGTGCAGCTGTAGGTCTGTGCGTTCTTTCTCTATTAGAATTATCTCCTCCTTCAACTTTAAAACAATCTGCCAAAGGGAAAACATCCTGAGAGTTATTAAATTACTTGCAATGCTGCACAATTCAGCAAAGTAGTAGGATATTTAAATCAACAGGAAAAATACGCTGTATTTCTATACACTAACAATGGACAATCTAAAAAGGAAATCTAAGAAAACAATTCCAATTAAGATAGCATAAAATTTTTAAAATAGGAATTAAAGAAGGGAGTGAAAGACTTCTACAGTGAAAACTAAAAAACACTGATGAAAGAAATTGAAGACATAACTATATGGAATGATCTCCAATGTTCATGGATTAGAAGACTAAACATTGCTAAGAAGACAGTGCTACCCAAAGTGATCTACAGACTGAACACAATACCTCTAAAAATTCTAAGGTATTTTGCAAAAATAGAAAAATCCATTGTAAAATTCATACGGAATCTCAAGGGATACTGAATAGACAAAACAATCTTAAAAAAGAACAAAGTTGGAGGACTCACACTTCCTGATTTCGATACTTACTACAAAGCTACACTAATCAAAACGTATGGTAGTGACATAAAGACAAACATGTAGACCAATGGACTAGAATAGACAGCCAAGAAATAAACCTTTGTATATAGGCCAAAGGATTTTTGACAGTGGTGCCAACAGCAATCAATGGGAAAAGAACAATCTCTTCAATAAAGAGTGCTCAGAAAATTGGATACCTACATGCTAAATAATGAAGTGAGACACTTCCCTAAACTCCTAAACAACAATTAACTCAAAATGGAGAAAAGACCTAAACATAAGAGCTAAAACTATAAATTCTTAGAAGAAAACATAGGGAAAAGCTTCATAACATTAAAGTAGCAAAGACTTGTTGGCTATGACAGCAAAGGCAAAGGCAACAAAAGAAAATATAGGAAAACTGGATTTCATAAAAATTTAAAACTTCTGTGCAAATACTATCAACACAGTAAAAAGGCAACCCACGGAGTTGGAGGGAATATTTGTAAATCAAATATCTCATAAGGTATTAACATCTAGAATATATAGGGAACTCTAAAAACGTAAAAACAAAAACCAAACAGTCTGATTAAAAAATGGGCAAAGGACTTGAATAGACATTTCTCAAAAAAAATTTATATAAATGACAAAAAAAATGCATGACAAGATACTCATTAGTCATTAGTGGGATGCAAATCAAAACCACAATGAACTACCACCTCATACCCATTGGGATAGTTACTATCAAAAAACTGAAAAACAACAATTATTAGTGAGGATATACAGAAATCAGAAACTACATGGACTGTTGGTGAGAAGGTATTAAATGCTGCTGCCATTATGGAAAAAAAGTATGGATGCTCCTCGAAGAATTAAAAACAGAATTACCATATGACCCAGGAATTCTACTTCTGGGTACATGCTCAGAAGAGCTGAAAGCAAGACCTTGAAAGGATATTTATACACCCATGTCCATGGCAGGATTATTCATGATACTCAAAAGATGGCAGCAAACCAAATGTCCACTGATGGGTGAATGGATAAACAAAATGTTATATATACACACAGTGGAAAATTACTTAGCCTTAAAAAGGAAGGAAGTTCTGACACACGGTATAATATGAATGAACCTTGAAGACATTATCCTAAGTGAAATAAACCAGTCACAAAAGGATGAATGCTGTATGACTCCACTCATGATGTATTTCAGAGTAGTTAAATCTGTAAGAGATCGTAAGCAGAATGGTGGTTTCCAGGGGGCTGGGGAGCGGGCAACGGGAAGTATTATTTGATGGGTACAGGGCTTCAATTCTGCCATAGGAAAGGAGTCCCGCGATGGAATGGTAGTGACAGTTGCATAACAGTGTGAATGCAGACACTGATCTGTACAGAACGGTTGAAATGGTAGGCTTTATGTTATGTATATTTTGCAACGATTTTTAAAAAATAAGTGATTTTATTTTTTTTTTAAAAAAGGCTATGGATCTCTTTCATGAGAAAACCTGTAAGGATATGTAACTCTGTGGTGTGAGGACAGAAGTTTCACTTCAAACTCTCCTGAACACGAAGGCTGCAAGGACTCTGTCCGTGCTCAAAAAGCCTACAGGAAGTACTCCCAGCCTAAACCTTCTGAACCTGCTTTTTACCATCAGCTGGGGCTGTGACTGGCACAAGGAAATGCTTTGCCCTCTTCTGTAAAGGTACCATAGGCAAGCCAGGTGAGAGAACACGGAGCTACTCACCGCTGATGACTGAGGGAGAACCCCAAGCCATGGAAGACTAAAAGCAACTACTTTTCTCATTCTATACTAGAAGCCAAAAATTGACAATGGAACTTAACAGTTAAAGTTCTTTTTAAGGAAATTGTGATGATTTGCAAACATAAACTGAAAACTTTATCAAATCGGAAAGTGGAAACTTTCAAATACAACCTTGAAAGCAAAAGAGTTACCTTCTTGTCAGGTTTTGGTGCATTTTGAATAGAATTTAGAGCTTGCCTTTTATATTCAAGTTTCTCATTTAGTTCTCGTAGTTTGTTTACAGCAAAACTGGCTTGTTCATTAATCCGGCTGGTGCCTTCATCTACAGCTTCCTCACCAGCCTCAATTCCTGGGCCCTGGGGGAGAAAGTCACATGAACCACACTATCTTCTGATGCTGGACTGTTCAACCATTATTACTAGTGTATAAGTTTGATATGATTACACTGTGCCCAATACTAGATCCCACTAAGGAAAGACTCTATGGTAGAAAGCCCAGGAGCTGGCTGCTGTGCCTCAACAAAGTAACAAATCGAAGTTATCTGGAACTGCACTGAAAAAAGAAACATCATTAAGCCTGAAGTAGGAGGGCCTGGGGTGGATTCCATACCATTATTTTCCAGATTGTACACCCAAGGGGATCTGCTTGGAACAAAGGAATGCAACTGAGTTCTCTGTCCAGCCCAACCGAATGATCCGTGCCTAATCCTGGACAAAGACACTGAGAAACATTTGGCTTCCTTTCCGGCTCCAAAGAATATTATAGAAAACTCAAGCAAGTCTCTTTAAAATAAGATTTCCAGAGCACCTGAGTGGCTCAGTTGGTTAAGGTTCTGCCTTCAGCTTAGATCATGATCCCAGGGTCCTGGGATTGAGCCCCACATCAGTCTCCTTTCTCCTTGGGAAGCCTGCTTCTCCCTCTCCCTCTGCTGCTCCTCACTGCTTGTGCTCTCTCTCTCTTTCTGTCAAATAAATAAATAAAATCTTTCAAAAAATAAGATAAAATAAAATTTCCAAATCCCCATTAGTGAAAGTATTTTCAGTATACACTTTGTTCAGTCCTTCTCTTGAAGATGTATTTTATAAATCAACAGGTAGATCATTTTACAAGTAAAATGGTTAGCATTTCAAAGGGACTTAAAATTAATTAAATAAAAGCAAAGTGACTTAAGATTCATAAAGAACTGTGTAACTTTTAAAATCTGGATAGACTACCAACAGACAGCATATAAAACAGATTTGTGCAGGGCAGTGGAAAGAACAGCTGAGAACAGCCTTCTTCTTTGTTTATAGTCCTTAACGTTCTTCCAGAATTTTTTCTTCTAATTTTTGGTAATTAGTAAGTAACAAACAATAACTTTTTTTGACGAAAATAAGTATTAATAGTCCTAAAAAACCAAGCTCTTCTTATTTTTGTAGGGTCTTTCAAATCTTTGTCCGCAATGTACATATCATGACATAGTATAGTACACTTTGTATACATAAACATGTATTCTGTCTTTTCCATATAACTCACAATGCTGCTTATTTTGAGGGTATTGTATATTACAGTTTAAACATAATAAAAACATAAAATTTTAATTTTTATGGCTCTATAATATCCTGGGAATTGATAGTACACCAACACATATTCCTGCTGCTGTTCCTACTCTGGGTTTATTCTGCTGGTTTGCTATCCCAAACGTACGAAAGCAAACTCCATTATATATATACTTTTCTACCCTTTAGTTATTATCTTAAGATAAATTTTTAGAAATAGGATCTTTCAAAAGATCAGTGATACATATTACTCTTGAGTCCAAGGTGAAGTTGGACAATTTTTCATATTTGTTTGCCTTTCATATCAACTGTTAGTTCAAGACCTTCCTCAATTTATCTGTTGGGTACTGACATTTTTAATTAGTCTGAATAACCTCTTCTACAGCATTTGCAAATTAACCATTTTAATTTTTGAGGGAGAGAGGTAACACAGTTAAAATAATCTGACCAAAAAATAATAAATAAATAATAAAAAATTAAACAAATTGACCTATCTTAAAAATAAGATGCAATGAGTAATGACTTTTGGACCAGTTTGGTGGTGTTATACACTGAAAGTATAAAGAACTAAGTAACAAATCTTTTAAAAAGTCTGAAGGAATGAATTTAACAGTTCAGAGATATTGACTTCTAATATCATCGAGAGCAAGCACTTGATTCCCTAGGGCTTGAGATACCACTGGGCAGAAAAAAAAAAATCCGTGATCAATTACCATCTTTCCAAGTAGGGTGACTATAAAACATTTTGTTTTTCTTTGCACCTTCACAAATCTTAAAACCCATGTAAATCATTAATAGTAAATGACAGGTGGCAATTGTAGTTCTCCAATTAAATGGCAACACGTTTAAGAAAATTAGACTTCAGGTGTGGCTGAGCAAGGTTTTCTTTGGAACATCTATCTTACTTACATTTGATATTTTTTAACTCCAAAATATTTCCTGTAACTCCACCCACATTCTCTTCCTCTCCTTATGTTCCCATCCTTTGACTATTCTCAGGCTGCACCATGTTCTACGGATTCTCTTATCTGGTCTAGGCCACAAATGCCCCACCCCACAGGCTTTCTGCCTTCGCATTTTCAGGGTGTGTCTCAGGTCTAGACGGGGCAGTGAGGTCTCTGACTTGACACCAGGCAGCAGGAGTCAGTTTTCACAGGAACAAGGGAAGAAGTCGGTAAATTCTACTTATAGACCTATACATTAAAAGATGAAGGCGCACACCAAATTCCGCTTATACAATATGAGCCTTCCTGATCACTTTTGAAGCTTAACCACTGCGAAGGGAGGAGAAAATTAAAGGTGACTCACCAGTTCATCCTTGCTGGAAATCAACTGGGAGACATTTTTCTCTTCCTCTTTCAGCATCAGCTTCTCATACAGGTCACTGACAATGAACGAAGGGTAATACCTATCCTTTAGGGTCTCATAAACATCTCCCTGGATTTTGCAGAACACTTCAATACCTTTATTTCCTACAAGACACTGCTGGATTTCTTTGTAAAGTGATTTTTCCACAGATATTTCTTTGCTTTCCACAAAGAAATTCTGGTAAATTTCGCCAACTAATTGAGGAATTTCATTCTGAAAAGACAGAAAAATGAACAAGAAAGGTAAGAAATATCACCTCTGACAAAAAGGATTATCTTCAGAACTTTCTACATTTCTAAGCTGGAAGGAAGACATGAGGAATGTACACTGTACATTTCAGTGCGGCTCTTTGGGTTTTGTATGCACATTCAGAAGCAAGGGGCAAGAGGCAGACCCTGACAAGACAACTGGCTCCTTAAAATGAAACTTCAGTTGAGTAGTTAACAAATGTAACGTCTTTGAAATGCTGGAAGGAGAAAAATGACAACAGTTCTCTTCTTGCAATGGACTCCTTATCGTAAATCTGAACACCACAGCTCAAATGTCAGTTAAATTTAATTTGGCTTTTAAAAATCTAATATAAATAATTGGAAGTGCCATTTCTCACTAAAGAAAAAAAAATCAGTATTGTATAATTTAAGAAAAGACGAAAAATGTTCTTTCAGAATGATGATTATTGCATTATAATCAAGCTTATATTAGAGGACTTAGCTGTAAACGTTACACGTAGGTCACAGCCAGCCAGCTCACAAATGCAAATATCCCTTCTGGCTGACATAATATTTATATTTCCTCTAGACACATCTCATTAACTCTAGGAATGTTACACAGAGTCTTCAATAGGAGTGAAAATAAAGAGAGGGGTGCCTGGGTGGCTGAGCATCCAACTCTTGGTTTCAGCTCAGGTCATGATCTCTGGGTCTTAGGGCCTGCCACTCAGCGTGGAGTCTGCTGGAGATTTATTCCCTCTCTCTCTCCCTCTGCTCCTCCCCCTGCTCACGCACTCTCTCTCTCTCTCTGAAATAAATAAAATCTTTAAAAAGAAAAAAATGAAGACAAGCAACTTAACAAATGAAGACTGTGAATTTAATAAACATCCCATAAATTTCACATCCAAATCAGTGTTGCATTTGACAAAGTTATATGCTCTTACTCCACTGAAATCTTCTGAATCGTTTTCAGTAGTTTAGAAAAATTCTTTAGATTGCTCTTTGCAATATTCCTTTGAGACCAGCCAAAAGTCATTTGGAATCAAGTCTAGTAAATAAAACGTGTAATAAAGTGGGCAAAAACAGTATTTGTTAAAATGAGGTAATTTGTGGCTTACAAATTAACAATGAAAGGCATTTCTAAGAGAATTTAAAAATACTATGAGAATGAATTTAATTCCTTAACCAACGTAGTTTGTGGAGCACCTGCATGGCTCAGTCCTTTAAGCATCAGCCTTCAGCTCAGGTCAAAATCCTGGAGTCCCAGAAGGGAGGCCCACATCAGGGTCCCGACTCAGGCGGGGAGTTTGCTTCTCCCTCTGCCTCTACCCCTCTCCCTTCTTGTGTTCCCTCCCTCTCTCTCTCAAATAAGTAAATAAAAATCTTTTACAAAAAAACAAAAAAGAGGTAGTTTGTGATTTATGATGTATTTTAAGTTGGTATTGAGTTCTGCCAACACTCATATAAAGTGCAAATAGTAATTTAATGTACCCATTGCTCTTTGTGCTTATTTTAGTAAGCCTCTCAAAATACATATGTATGTTATACATACTGTCCCATATAGTTATAAACACATATAACATACATATTTCACAGTCTTTAATCGTTAAATGTATTGAGACATTGCTGAGCGCAAAACATGATGTTTATTGTTGGGGTTTTCATTGTAAGAGGCATCTATAACCAAAAATGTTCTTTTGTGTTTCTTTTTTTTTTTATTATTAATTTTTTATTTTTTATAAACATATATTTTTATCCCCAGGGGTACAGGTCTGTGAATCACCAGGTTTACACACTTCATAGCACTCACCAAAGCACACACCCTCCCCAATGTCCATAATCCCACCCGCCTTCTCCCAAACCCCCTCCCCGCAGCAACCCTCAGTTTGTTTTGTGAGATTAAGAGTCACTTATGGTTTGTCTCCCTCCCAATCCCATCTTGTTTCATTGTGTTTCTTAATTCAATTATATTTTGTTTGTTTTTTTAAAGATTTATTTGTTTATTTATTTATTTGAGAGAGAGAGCAGGGAGAGAGGAGGAGGGAGAGAGAGAATCCACAAGCAAACTCCCCGCTGAGTGCAGAGCCCAATGGGAGGCTTAATCCCAGGACCCTGAGATCATGACCTGAGCTGAAACCAATAGTCAGCCACTAAACTGGCTGAGCCATCCAGGCCCCATTAATTCAATTATATTTTAAATGAAATAAAAGAAGAACAGTCATATAAATTACACACATGAATATGACATTAAAATAATATGGTTATGAGACTGAGGTTCAGATGACAAGATCAATTCATTATAAACAGCAGTGTGGAGAGAAGAGAGAGAGAGAGAGAGAGAGAGAAAGAGAGAGATGTCTTTTTACAATGTGTTAAAAAAAATAACTACCTGAAAGTAAATGCAGTATTTCGGTACACGTTTAAGTCACTTTTTCCCTTGACTACACATTCAAAGGTGTGTTTTTTGTAAAATAAAATCTAATTTTATTTACCATTAGGGGCTAGACAATAATTCATTATTATATTTGGTTTTAAATAGTCTTTTAAGTGTATACTTATCTTACAGCTTCACAGAAAAACACAGATACAGTGTCTAACATGCAAGTTTTCATCAGCTAGTGATTAATATTCTTTTGATGCTTTATATACTACCTTGTTAGCACTCTTTAAATATTCCACAGACTCCCAAAAACTAATCAGAGCTCTCTTGTCCATCCTTTCCATGTACGTTCGAAAGTGCTCTCGATAGAAAGTACTGGCCAAGATATCTTCAAACTGAAGAATCTATCAAGGAAATATAAGGAAAAAAATTAAGAAAAATATCAAAAATCATACTTTAATTATCAGTTTACTTTAACTTTCAATGGATCAGTTTTTACATTGGGAGGGAGTTTCATTTTTTAGGGTCAATAGTGTACTATGGTATTTCACTCCACTTCCTAAATTGTAAATGGAGAAGTTTATTAAAGATTCAATACGTACATATTCAATAAACACCAATTTTCAATTAATCATCCACACTCAGCAAAAGATCTTTTTGACATCTACTCTGTATCGGGTACATTTCTAGGAAATGAAACAGATGAAAATCCCTGCCCTGTGGGATATACAGTTAAAAGAAACAGATATTCAGAATAGAAAAATTGAAGAGAAATGTATAAAAAAAACTAGAAGTTTAGAATCCAATAATTTGACATTTTTGCCTTCCATCTTATTTTTATACAGCTGAGGAAAATAATTTTATATCTTGCTCTTTTGTTTATAGTATCTTTTTTTCAATTAATTTTACTTATTGCCCCAAGGCCCCAAATTTTACCACCTTTTAAAATCACATTCTCTCCCTGCTACACACACACACACACACACACCATCACCGCTACCATACTATTAAAAAAAAAAAAAAGTAAGCTGCATACCTGATCAGCCCTTTAGCACTGGATAAAGCCTACATTTCCTACAAACAAGAGTATTTTCTTACATGAACAACATATAATGATCAAAATAAGGAAATGAACATCAACACAGTACTATTCGCTAAACTACCAGCCTTATTCAGATTTATTTAAAAAATCTTTTGTAAGCATCATTTTAATTTAAAATTTTTAAAAAATGTACCAAAACTACTCCTTTGTTTACCTTTTGCATGCATGCTTAGAGAAAAAGAGAAACTACATCTGGAGACACAGTGTGCACAATCTTGAGCATAGGCTGCCGTATTAGGAGAAAGCAGATCACCTTTATAATTACTCGTAACTCAATTAGTTAGGAGAAATGCCTCAAATTACTTTAGAAAGAATTGAAACCCCATATCCTTAGCTCTTAGTTAGGTTTAAAAAAAAAGAAGACATGTGAGTATAAATCAAATATAATTAAAAGAAAAATTTATGTTTTAAGATTATTAAAATTTAAATTGTGACAATCAGAAATTTTTTGGAAATGTTACCAGTAAGATCTTTCTAAAATCAAGTGTTTATGATCAACACAGATTCAACTCTTCTGCCGACAGTGAGCCCTTAAGAGGTTTTGTGAGCAGAAAGGAGCAGGCATTTTTCTAACAATTTCTGGTAACTAATTAAAGGAGACAGCCATTCTGTGCTACAGATAACTAAAAATTAGAGTCCAAAATACATCAGACAAATAGTATTTAGTTAGTTTACCAACTTTGGGAGATCACAGCATGTATCGTTATGCAAACACTAACAGTAAAGCATTTTGAAACACAAATTCTAACTGTACATGGTCCACAGAGGTTTGTGGGAATCCATATCAAATTTGGCTAGGGATAACAGAGCACTCAGAGAGCTATCGGTTTTTAGTATCAGAAGAAGCTGAGCAGAAAGGGCATTCCATGAAATCTAAGGAAGTCTTCCCAGTATAATTTTCCTTGGATAAAAATGAATTCCAAGTTAGGTACAAATTCACATATTTGCAAAGCCAAGTTCAAAACATCTTCTAAGGGGCGCCTGGGTGGCTCAGTGGGTTAAAGCCTCTGCCTTCGGCTCAGGTCATGATCCTGGGGTCCTGGGATCGAGCCCCACATGGGGCTCTCTGCTCAGCAGGGAGCCTGCTTCCCTTCTTCTCTCTCTCTGCCTGCCTCTCTGCCTACTTGTGATCTCTGTCAAATAAATTTAAAAATTAAAAAAATATAAATTTAATTTTAAAAAATCTTCTAAAATATTAGCCATTTTTAGATTCTTACTGGTCTTTGGAATAGTTTATGCTCAGTTCCAACAGTACAAATATATATAAGTACATGACGGCAAATACATCTCAAGTATAATTAAACATCTGATAGATCTTACCTTGGCTGGTGGATTAACCAAATTGTCTGCTCCATTTTTTTTTCTTTTCTGCTTTTGAAGGAAAGAAGAGCATTTCACTGTGTAACACCTACACTAAGGGTATGGGTCTGGGTGAACAGGATGACTAGATCGTATACTTCAGTCAAATGTATTCATTTGAGAGTAACTCAATTTCAACTCATTTGAGATTAACTAATTTTAGTAATTCTGAGATTTTTGTATAGATGTATGAAGAGAAAGGTGGGTAGGTCAAAGTTGACACCACAACAAAAATAATTATTTTTTTAAACTATAGAGGATAGAACAATAATTAACATTCACTAAGGGCTTCCATACAGCAAACATTGTGCTCTTAATTTATTTGTTAGTTCAGCCCTTTTCTTTCTGTCCTAAAACCCCTGGTAATTCTGGAAGGGATGCCACCATAGTCAATGGTCTCTAGGCAGGAGACAAAATATTATCCTGGTAGACAGTCGCATGTGCTAAAGGATGTGAAGCATTTCAGACAGGAAAGCAGATTATTATCTATTCCTCTTCAGGAATTTTTATTTACTGCTTTTTCGGTCTCTCCCAGTCCAACTGGATCTAGTTTCATGATGCATATTTTGCAAATTAGTTTTGTGTTTTGTGTGGGTTACTACCTCTTATCCAGCTAATTTTTCTCCAGAAAGAAAAGCAATCAGAAGTACCTCAGGGCCTTAGAGAAATAAATGTGTTCCTAACATACCCAACATGTTATCAAGAGTGATGTAGGACCAGGCTTCTCTAGTTACACAATATCTACAATATACTCATGAGGCTATCTCCAGCGTACTAATGAGAATATGCAGAATAAGGATCTTGGGAATGTTGTTTTATCTTAAAAGAAGAGATTACAATTGGATTTTTTTAATATCTATATCATCCCTAAACATACTCCCATAATAATCAATGCCAGTAATAACAAATATTTACTGAGTGCTCACATACCAAGTGGTGTACTTATCCCATTATGTGCATTATTTAATGGTCACCACCCAAAGAGTACATATAATTATCCTGATTTTACAAATGGAGTACAAAGAAGCTAACTTGTCCAAAGTCAATCCCAGTAGATATGGGATTGAAAGCTAGGCTTTCTGACTCTGTAGCACAGCTTCTTAACCATAATTAAACAGTTCCTCTCTTTAAGAAATTACTTTATTTGTGTTTGTAGCAAACTATGAATAGCATGGAATTCAAGAAGGAAAGCTGCATTTAGGAAAAATGCTCTACGAGAACTCCAGCAGAAACAAAAAGTCAGGGCATCTTTTCATATTCAAGCACAGAGTCCTGAGCTACACTGGATGGGTGCTCATTTTGGATGGGTCTCGGATCAAATATAAGTTGATATGAAAACTGATCTTAGACAGTGGTTTGGAAGATCCCAAGCTCACCCTGACCCACAAACAAAACTAGATAACTACCAAATCACCCTAAATGCCCCCCAAACTGACCTGAATACAGGCAGAACAAACTCCACAACTTAAGGTAGAGAAAAAGCCACATTAAAAAAGTGGGAAATAGGGCGCCTGGGTGGCTCAGTGGGTTAAGCCGCTGCCTTCGGCTCAGGTCATGATCTCAGAGTCCTGGGATCGAGTCCCGCATCGGGCTCTCTGCTCAGCGGAGAGCCTGCTTCCCTCTCTCTCTCTCTGCCTGCCTCTCCATCTACTTGTGATTTCTCTCTGTCAAATAAATAAATAAAATATTAAAAAAAAAAAAAAAGTGGGAAATACAGACATGTGGCTCAGGAGAGCTGATGGATCCTGGTGCTGCGGTGAGGATGCAGCCAGGGTCACAGACAAGGATGGAGATGGGGGAACACGGGGGAAACAAATTCCCACAGTAACTGGTTTAGAAAGTAAGAGGGGCCAAATTTCAAATTTCGTGCCTTCTGGCAACCAGTGGGGCCTAAAGCCTGGAGTTCTTAGAGCCTGGAAGGAACTGTGCTACTCTTGGAGAGAAGGCCAGCAAACAACCTGCAGACATACAAAATGGAAACAGAGATCTGAAGAGCACCTAGGGCACACAGGGGGGAGGTTATTCACTCCTTTCAGAAGATATCCCAGAGAGGCAGTGTTCATGGAGAGACTACTGTAGGAACAAAGGAACTGGCCATATTCATCTTCTTCCCCCACCCCTCAGCATAAGTACAGGGCCACCTGCAGGAAACAACACTATGCTCACACTCACTACCTAACTTGCTGATACCAAGCACCCCCTGTGTTTGTGCTCCAGTGGAACTGTCCCTCACAGTCATGTTTGCCTCAGTCCCAGCATGGCAGGCCCCCTCCCCAAGAAGACCAGCCCAAACACTTGCTCACACGTGTCCCGACTCAGGAGTTTTGTAGTTCTGCTGGCAGTGGTGATAGGTCTCACTTCACAAGCAGACTGAGCACATCTGGTTAAAATGTGCCACATTCAGTGCAGGGACCAAACACTGCCCACGACAGCCAAAGAGAGCCTCTCCAGATAACTGGCCTGAAGGATAAAGCAGCCAGGATAGAAGAGCAGAATATACACACCACATACTGGAGACAGTCCCAGAATCACCAGGCTTGGGAAACAAGGATACTACATGGTAGGACATTATAACACCTATTCTTCAGAAGGTCATTACCCTCAAGAACAGGAGAAACAGGCAGAGATGTAGACAAAATGAGAAGACAAAAACTTATCCCAAATGAGGGCGCCTGGGTGGCTCAGTCAGTTAAGCATCTGCCTTCGGCTTAGGTCATGATCTCAGGGTCTTGGGATTGAGCCCCATGTTGGGCTCCCTGCTCAAAAGGGAGTCTTCTCTCTCCATCTGCCCCTCCTCTGGTGCGCGCGCACGCACACACACACACACACACACTGTCTCTCTCTCTCTGTCTTTATTAATAAATAAGTAAAATCTTTTTTAAAATAAGAAATTTATCCCAAATGAAAGAACTGGACAAGGTCACAGCCAGACAGCGAAGTGAAACAGATATCAGTAACATGTCTTAAGGAGTATTTAAAGCAATGATTATAAGCATACTCACTGGACTTGAGAAAAGAGTGAAAGATGAGTGTCTTACATGTCTTACACAGAGATAAGGAATAACAAAGCAGAGACAAAGGGCTCAATAAACAAAATGGGAAACATGCTTGTAGGAATGAACAGCAGGCTGGAAGAAGCAGAGGAACAAATTAATGACCTAGAAGACAGAGTGATGGAAAGTAACCAAGGTGAATAAAAGAGAAAAAAATGAATTATGCAAAATGAGAATAGGGAACTCAGTGACTCCATCAAATGTAGTAATATTTATATTACAGGTGTCCCAGAAGAAGAAAGAGAAAAAGGGGCAAAAAATTTATGTGAAGAAATAATACCTGAAAACTTCCTGAATGTGGGGAAGGAAACAGATATCCAGATCGAGGAGGCACAGAGAATCCCCAACAAAATCAACAAAACCAGATCCACATCAAGACATACTGTAATTAAACTGGCAAAACACACGATAAAGAAAAAAGTTTAAAAGCAGTAAGACAAAAGAAGACAGTTAAACCCCATAAGGCTATCAGGGACTTTTTTAGAGAAACTTTCTGAGCCAGAAGAGAGTGGCAGGACATATTCAAAGTGCTGAGTAGGAAATCTGCAGCCAAGAATACTTTATCCAGCAAGGCTATCATTCAGAATAGGAGATATAAGGAATTTCCCAGACAAACAAAAACTAAAGGAGTTCATGACCACTAACCCAGCCCTCCAAGAAATATTAGAGGGGAAATTGTGAGTATAAATGAGAGACCAAAAATTATAGTACATAGGTAAGAAACATCAAAGCAGTAAAAATGAGTATATAAGTATAAAATCAGTCAAGGAACTCACAAAAGCATGTAAAATATGATAACATATACCTAGAACATGGGGAGGAGAGAAATAAAAAATGGGTTCAACTTAAATGACCATGAATTTATTATAGACTATTATATGCAGAAGAGATTATATACAAACCTAATGATAACCATATATCAAAAACCACTAATAAATATGCAAAGAATAAAGAGAAAGAAATCCAAATACATCACTAAGGAAAATCACCAAACCATGAAAAAGAGAAAAACAAGAAAAGACCAGAGAAAATCTTTAGAGACAACCACAAAAGAAATAAAGTGACAATAAATATGTATCTATCAATAATTACTTTGAATGTAAATGGACTACACACTCCCATCAAAAGACAGAAAGGATAAAAAAATAAGACCCATCCATATGTTGCCTATATGAGACTCATTTTAGACCTAAAGACACCTGCAGATGGAGGGGCGCCTGAGTGGCTCACCCAGTTGAACATCAAACTCTTGATTTCAGCTCAGGCCCTGAGTTAAAGCCCCACAATGGGCTCCACACTGAGCATGGAGCCTACTTAAAAAAAAAAGACACCTGCAGAATAAAAGTGAGGGCACAGAAGAACAGCTACCATGCAAAAGAATGTCAATTATATCGGACAAATGGACTTTAAAACAAAGACTCTAAGCAGAGACAAAGAAGGACACTATATAATAAATGATAAATGGGACAAACCAAAAAGAAGATACAATTGTAAATATCTAGTGCATCCCACATGGGAGGACCCAAATACATAAAACAGTTAATAACAAATATAAAGGAACTTTATGATGATAATAATGCACTAAGAGCAGGGGACTTTAACTCCCTTCTTATATCAATGGACAGATCATCTAATCATAAAATCAACGAAGAAACAATGGCTTTGATGACACATTTGATGACACATTGGACCAGCAATGGATATATAATATCCATATATATATATATATATATATATTATATATATATATATATATATATATAATGTATAATAAACATATATTTAGAACATTTCCTCCTAGACCAAAAGAATACACATTCTTTTCGGGAGCACATGGAACATTCTTCAGAACAGATCACATGTTAGGCCTCAAAACAAGTTTCAATAAATAAATTTTAAAAAATCAAAGTTATATCATGCATCTTTACTTACCACAATGTTATACTAAATGCTAATGCTATAACTAGAAATCAACCACAAGAAAAAATCTGTAAAGACCAAAATTACATGGAGGTTAAATAATATGCTGCTAAACAATGGATGAGTCAACCAGGAAATCAAAGAAGAAATTTTAAAAATTATATAGAAATAAATGAAAATAAAAATACAACAGCTCAAAACCTTGGGATGCAGCAAAAGCAGTTCTAAGAGGAAATATATAGCAATACAGGCCTACCTCAAAAAGCAAGAAAAATCACAAATAAATAACCTAAACTTACACCTAAAGAACCTAGAAAAAGAACAACAAATGAAACCTAAACCTAGAAGAAAGAGTGAAATAAGACTAGAACAGAAATAAGTGATACATAATCTAAAACAAAAACCAAAACCAAACAAAAGCAATGGAATAGAATAATAAAACCAGGACATGGTCCTTTGAGAAAAAAATCAGTAAAATTGGCAAACCTCTAACTAGACTTCACAAGAAATAAAGAAAAAGGACTCAAAATCACAAATGAGAAAGGAGAAATAACAACCAATATCACAGATATACAAATATTTACAAGGGAATATTATGAAAAAATACGTGCCATTAGACAACCTAGAAGAAATGGATAAATTCCTATAAACCACCAAAACAAATTAGAAAATTTAAATAGGCCAATAACCAGCAAAGAGATTCAATCAGTAATCAACTAAAACAAAACAAAAGTCCAGGGCCTGTTGTCTTCACAAGTGAATTCTACCAAACACTTAAAGAATTAATACCTATTCTTCTCAAACTATTCCAAAAAATAAAAGAAGAAAAACTTCCAAATTCATTCTATGAGGCCGCATTACTCTGACACCAAAATCAGATAAAGACACCACTTAAAAGGAGAGCCATGGGCCAATATCCCGATGAACACTGATGGAAAAATTCTCAACAAAATACTAGCTAAATGAATTCAACAATACATTTTTAAAAAATCATTCACCATGATCAAATGGGATTTTTCTCCTGGGTTGTAAGGGTGGCTCAATATTCACCCCGAAACCACCCAACACCAAAAAGCAAATGATCCAATTAAAAAACAAACAGAAGACATGAAGATGTTTCTCCAAAGAAGACATCCAGATGGCCGACAGACACATGAGAAGATGCTTATCATCAATTATTATCAGGAAATGCAAATCATAACTACAGTGAGAGATCATCTCACACCTGTCAGATTGGCTAAAATCAAAAACACAAGAAACAACGGGTGTTGTTGGTGAGGATGTGGAGAAAAAAGAACCCTAGTGCACTGTTGCTCAAAAAGTTAAAAATAGAATTACCTTAGAATCCAACAATTGCACTACTGGGTATTTACCCTAAGAATACAAGAACACGAATTCAGAGAGATACATGCACTCTGATGTTTATAGCAGCATTACTGACAATAGCCAAGATATGGAAGCCCCCTCCAAGTGGCCACTGACTAATGAATGGGTAAAGAAGTGTACGCAAGCACACGAGTGTGTAATGGAATATTATCCAGCCATAAAAAAGAGTGAAATCTTGCCATTTGTAAGGACACGGATAATGCTACAGAGTATTACACTAAATGAAATAAGTCAGAGAAAGACAAATACCATATAATTTCATTCCTATGTGGGGAAAAAAGTGAACATTGGGAAGAAAACACTGCAGCATGAACATGAGAATTCTGCAACATTATCTAAGGCTTTCAGCCTGAAGCCTAAGGAAATAAATTTACTGAGATTAAACTGTTGCAACAGTAATAGGTTGCTCTTTTCCTAAATATCTGGAGAAACAAGTCAAAATGGAGATAAAACCAGATTAAGTCTACTTCTAGTAAATACTGCTGGATAACATGTACTAACATCACATTCAGTTCTCCTAAAATGATCTTCTTTTACGTTTCTCAAGGTTTTCTTCTACTGTAAGATCTAAAACCACATCATCTTTTGACTAGGTGGCAAACTATTAGATGGGCCTTCTAGGTATATAAATCTCTAATCTCCATTGGATCACTTACCTTTCTATTTCATAACTGTATAGGACTTCTTTTTTTATTTTATTAATATATATTGTATTATTGCTTCAGGGGTACAGGTCTGTTAATCATCAGTCTTACACAATTTATAGCACTCACCATAGCACATACCCTCCCCAAAGTCCATCACCCTAGCCACCCCCAGCCCTACCCCACAACCCCCCAGAAACCCTCAGGGACTCCATATTATACCTTTTGTATTCTAGTACCTTGCACTATAACTGAGAGAATGTGGACCCTCAATAAATGTCTGTTGAATGAATGAATGAATGAATGAATGAACATACGGGACACAAGAAGAGAACTTTTCTGTGACAAACGTGGCTAGGAATCTATCTAAGAGTCCCGAGGCTGAGGAGAAAGGGAAAGAAGGACAATATTCAACCTGCCAATTCCACTCTCTCTCCAACATTCACCAAAAGGCAAGATTTTCACTTTGGACCACAAAGCCAAAATTGTAGAAATGTGTATTTACTAAGAGCAAAACAAACACATCTCCAGCGGTAAGGGGAGACCCTTCCATAAAATAAGAGCTACTCGGGGCTGCATTTGTGCCACTTGTCCAAGATGTTGCAGAAGAAAAACTCTGGCTTGTGTTAGTTGGTCCAAGGTCAAGCATAAACTATCCTGAAGAGGATCTAATGGTGACTGGGCCACGAACAAGAAAAAGGTCAAAGTTCATCTCTGGAATGAGAAGGAAGGTAAAAGTCACAGATAGGCATCTGAAGTCAAACCAAGAACTGAGTAAGAAAAGATCAAGAGACTAAAAACCCAAACAGGTGAGGTCAGAGGCTGTACCAGTCAAATTATAGTGATGGTAGCCTCTTTGTGACTAAGTGCCATGTTATAAAAGAGAGGTTTGGAGATTGCCTTGAAGTCTTGTTCCCAAGTGGTACAAACAAGCTCCTCAGGGAGTGCTGCTGCTGTTTCCTTCAACCCTAGCATTCTCTGGGTCTTGGAAGACAAGCTTGGGTCCTTGAGAGTAAGAACAGTACTGAGGTAGGGTTAGGACACTTTCCTAAGCTCCATGATTTGAAGACCCAGTATCAGACAGTCCAAAGTTTTGTTGTTGAAACAATCGCTGACATAGTATGGCTTAGTGAGAAAGCACTCAGACTGTGAAGCAACTAGATCTGGGTTTTTATCTAATTCTGACTCTTCCCACCTGGCCCTAGGTAATTCACTTAAACCAACTCTGTTTCTTCACCTGTAGAATGGAAATATCAAGAAATTCAAATTTCACTGAATTGTGGTGAGAGCTAAGTAAAATTATTTACAAGATGCCTTCTAGTCCATAGGTGGTTAGTTCTATCCAACTGGTAGTGGATAATTCGATTGGGCCCTTATAAATGTAAGTGCGTGCTTCAGGGTTTGTGGGTTAGGAAAACACACGTGTGCATGTACACACACACACACACACACACACACACACACATACCCCATGCCTACCTATCCTACCTGTTACCATTCACAGAAGTCAAGGACACCAAGTAATACAGATCTTTGTGAGCAAACGTGTGAGTCTCTGTTTTGGAATGTATGTCCTATGTTAAATACCAGAAAGTTAAAAGACCAGATAGGAGATTACATGAGTGTTTATAACGAACATGAAATGGTCAAAACAGAAACCACAAAGCTCTACCTTCTGGCTTTGAGGCCCTTCTCCCTCATCCAAGGCCCCCTCGTCTTGCTGGTCATAGGCAGGGCCTCCCAGGATTCGGATTCTCTTCTCACACTGCTTCTTTGCCACAGTCAGTTGGTTAATGTACCTTTTCATATTCCTGGCCCTTAGGAGATCAGCTTTCATTGCAGCAGTTTCTTTACCTTGAATGGGATGGACGGACAGGACCCAGTCAGAGGACAAGGTATAAAAAGGGGAACGTAACAACTCTGAACGAGACTGGTGTCTGATGTGGTATATTTTGAACAGTGGGTACTAAAGAAGAGAATTCATGCTAAACACACATATAGACATATATACTCTCAAATAGAAGTATCATTAATTTCTAAATATACCACTGAAAAATCCTACTCAGGCATGAAACATTTAAAAAAAAAAAAACACCTCATCTATACACTTACACTCACAATCAATGTACATGTGCATATGTGTATTTAAATATATGCATGTATCATGTATGCAGAGACATTCCTAAGCATGGAGTGCTCACTGTGTGTCAGGCACTGGCTAGGCATTTGGGACCCGAGACGAACTGTTAGATCTCATGGAACTTATAGCCTAGCAAGGCAGATACCCAAAGATAGCAACAGCAATTACGAGCGCATATGGGTTACAGAGAAAATGTGCAGGTATCCTTGAGCTGCTTGACCAGTGCTCCTGACCCAGGTTTCCCTGAGCAAATTACACTCAAATGAAATGAAGCAGTGGAATGTGGCGCCCAGGGAGAGCAGCAGGTGTGAAAGTGAAAGCCTTGAGGCAGGAAGGAGAGAGCCTGGGAGGGCTTGGAAGAGCCAGTGCAGCAGATGCAAGGGGGAGCTAGGGATCCAAAGTAAATGTGGAGGAGGCAGGGGCCAGAAGACACAAAGCCGTTTCGTCTGTTTAGTCCATAGAAACAACTTCGGTCTTTAGCTCAATAGCACTGAGCAGCGTCTAATGGGTTTTTAAGCAGGAGTATGTCATAAATGGATTTGTATTTTTTTTAAGATTTTATTTATTTATTTGACAAAGAGAGATCACAAGTAGATGGAGAGGCAGGCAGAGAGAGAGAGATAGAGGGAAGCAGGCTCCCTGCTGAGCAGAGAGCCCTATGCGGGACTTGATCCCAAGACCCTGAGATCATGACCTGAGCCGAAGGCAGAGGCTTAACCAACTGAGCCACCCAGGCGCCCTGGATTTGTATTTTTAAAGATTATACAGGAAGGATTAAAAAAAAAAATTGGAAGGCAAAAGACCGTAAGAAGGCAAACCAGCTGAAGACCACTGCAGTAACCGAGGAAGCAGGTGCCTAAACCAGGGTCACGGCAATGGCAGGAGAGGGGACTGGAAGGATCTGAGAATGATTTTTTAAGAGAACAGGACTCTGTGACTGACCAGACAGGAGAGGACAGGCAGCTGAGGACTGTAAAGAAAACAAAGGTATCAAAGACACTCCCAAGTTTCTGCCATGAGCAACCATGGAGGTGGTGGGGCCACTTATGAACCAGGGAACATTATAGAAAAAGCACGATTATGAAAGATCTTAAATCCAACCACAGACCATGTGGCAGATGATATTTGCCAAAGGTGCTCACGAGATCTCTCATCCCACCTGCTCTTTTCAGTCAGTGTTATTTTGACAACCTCCCTCTGAGAAATAGGGTATATGTTCCATTTTCTTGAACACAGGGTGGGTTTGTGATTACAGAGGAAGCAATGCCATGACTTCTAAAGTTAGATCGTCATGCGCTTAGAGCCCTAAGCCCTAAGCCTCCAGCCAGGAGGCCTCTGTGCTTGTGGAGGCCTAAGCAGTCAATGGAGAGATCCACATAGAGAGGCCCCCCAGACCATAGCCCTGGCTGGAGCCTCGGCTCACATTCAGCACCAACTTGGCACCATGTTCATATATCATCTAGAAGGGGAGGCATCCAGCTGCAGTCAAGCAGAGAAGAGTCATCCCTGCCAAACCTGCTCAAACTGCCAACTTGTGTACAGAAGAAATTATATTGTTTAAGACACTGCCTTTTGGGATGGTTTTTGTAGCACAACAAAAGAACAAGCGAACAGAGTTTGAGGGCATTTGGCTCCCTGAGTGGACAAGTATTCAGCAGTTGATGACAACTCAAGTCACAGGAGGAGGTGAGACAACCCAGAGAAGACAAAATGGTCCCAGTACAGAATCTAAGTCAACCCTACATTTAATAGTGAGAAAGAAGAAGAAAAGCCAGCAAAGGAGAAGGTAAAGGAGAGATAGAAGATGAACATGAGTATATGGTTTACAGAGAATCCAAAGAAGAAATTTCAGTAACACAGGGAAAACAGAATCTCCTGTGTGGTGCTGCACAGCCTCCTAATGGTCACCATACCTTCGGCTTTGCCTCCCCTTCAGTTAGCATGGCAGCCGAGGCTAACCTATGTAACGTATCAACCCAGTCACATCATTCCCCTGCTCAAAACCCTGCCCCACACCATTTCACCCACAGGGAAAGGCTTTAAAAGAGGGCACAGAGGCCCTACACACTCCAGCCTCATCCTCCCCAGCTCTCCATAGTAATTACACCAGTTTCCTTACAGGCTCTTGCCTTTTTTAAATAAAAGCTTTATTGAGATACACTTCACAGACTATATGATTCTCCTTATTTAAAGTGTACAGTTTAGCTGCTTTTAGTATATTTACAGACCGTGCTGCCATCACCGCAATCACTTTTTTTGAAGATTTTCATCACCCTCGGAAGAAGCCAGGTACCCATTAGCAGTCACCAAACCTCTCAGCCCTGGGAATTTTTATGGGGTTTTCTCTAGAAATTTGCCTATTCTGGACATTTCACATAATACATGGTCTTTGGTGACCAGCTTCCAAAACACACTGGGTGGCTCCCTGCTCAGGGCTTTTTCATGCCTTCCCTCAGCAAGGCCCTTTCACCCCCTCACGGCACCCCCTGCCCCCGGGATCCGCAAGGCTCATTTCCTCACCTCCTTCAGATCCTCAGTTCAGATCTCGGGGGAGCCCTCCCAGGCACCCTATTTCTAATAGCAACCCCAGCCTACAACCCTGCCTTTCTCCCTCTCTGCTTTACTTTGTCCATAGAACCTATCACCACACTTATATTCGACTTATTTATCCTGTAAGTAGGTCCTCATCAAGGTCAGCATTTTGTTTATTTACACACTATTGTGTCTCCAGCACCTACAGCAGTGCCCGGCAACACAGTGGGAATTCATTGAATATTTGTTGAATGGGTGAATGAGCTGTGTCAAGCATTCCTGAGAGGTCAACAAGCATAAAGCTAATATTTCGCTAAGTGCTTACTATGTTTCAGGTATTGGCCTTCTCTAGAACTTGGGCTCTAAAGGAGAGAAACAGAGTATCCTCATCTCCCATTCTTCACTTTACTCTGACAACATTGTTTCTGCCCCTTCTCTCCACCAAACCTGTTATTGTCAATCACTAGCAATCACCATGTTAAATACGGTGGAGCATTTTCTTTAACATCTAGAATCAGAATTCTGACGGTTCCACTTAGGAGTTATCGACCTTAGCAAGAAGTTTTTAAGATTTAGTTCAAAAGCATTTACAGTGATATGTTTCCTTATGTGAGCATTATATAATTTCAAGTAAAAGCAAAAAGTTTATACAATATTGATTTTCAAAAATTACTAAGTATTTAGTCATCTCCCTGTGGATAATGGACTGGCTTGGCATACACAACGTAGAAGCAGGACTGGGATTGAGGGAAGGCTTCTTTTTCTTTTTCTTTTTTCTTTCTTTCTTTTTTTTTTTTTTTTAGTGGGAGAGAGATGAGCTGGTTTTATTGCTGATGAGAAGGAATCAACTCAGAGAGAAAGCAAAGTGATGATGGGGAGTGGCATCCAGAAGACAGGTAAATAGAGGGCTCTGGGAAAAGGCCACCTCCTCCACCACAGTAACACAGAAGGCAGAAGAGATGGGCACACCTACAAACCAAGTTTGAAGGCTGGTGGTTGGAAGCTGGGGCCATTCTCCTCATATGGTCTCCATTCCCCTGAAGTAGTGAGTGAGGTTATCTGCTTACAGTGAGATAAGTAAAAAGGGCAAGTGTCAGAGGCCTGCAGAAAGTGGGGAAGTGGGAAATCCTCTATGGAAAGGAGAAGAGCAAGCTCACTACAGAAACAGTGAGATTGTTTCAGGCAATGTTCGGGGGCTAGGTGACCACTAGATAAATATAAATATACCTAGGCAGACAGATCACACCTTCTGAAAGGGAGTCATAATGTGGTCGGCTCAGATTGGAAGTACCCGTAATAAAGGAAGCTGGATTCTGCTTCTTGGTGCCCCTGAAAATGTTTTATAGAACACTTTGTAATGTTTTCTAGAACTCTTCTGGAGTCCTCCAATCCCTAGAATGATCATTACCTCTCTCATGTCCCACTTAGTCAATTTGTGCAAACCCTAAAACAATACCCGAGCAGGCTGAACAAATTCACTGAAAAAGCTTAGATGAGTACCACAAAACATTTTATTTTTCAGAAGCATATTTTTTCAGCACTTAGCACAAAGGGTAATAGGCTGACTTCAGATCAACAGATTTCCTTGTTCCAGAGGGTCTGACAGATATTATAGGATGACTTTTCTGTATGAGCACCAAGGAAATGCTTTCGACTTTAATAATAATTTTTTAACTTGTCCTATACTTAACTAATAGGTCCTGACCAAAGAATTAATTAACCCAAGGTTAATAATAATAATTATGACAATCTAAAGAAGAAAAAAATAGTATTTCCAGAGTTCCCTTAGTGGGAAAATAAAGGTGAATGTAAGTCTGCCTCCGAATTAGTCTATCACAAACTAGGATGTTTTCTGTGGGTAACCAAACGAAATAACATGGATTGGAACAGCTAATTTTTCAGAAAAAAATTTTCATTTTTATAACATAGATATTTAAAATCCAAATGTTAGACATATTAAAATATTCTAAAGTTTGGGAACAAAATAATTGCCTTTTATAAAATAAATCTAGAGCGGAGTTTTAATTTGGGGTTAAGATGGGCTAATAAAGAGCCACACATAGAAAGGAATCGACACACATTTATCAACAACCAAACTCTTCTCTTAAGAAAGCATAAAAGCCTTTCTAAAAGCACAAAAACTAGAAGCAAATTCCAAAAAAAAAAAAAAAAAGTAATAAAGAGAATAAACCTTCATCTAAAACCCAGCTGCAGGGCTGAGAAGAATATTCTCGTGTTCTACTTGAATGTCGCCTGCTCACGTGAACACAATGCCATTGTCTGATCACAAAGCTTGTTGCTAACAAATTCGACAGCAGCTTGTTGCTTAGGCAATTCTGTTTATTTCTGCCTCGGAAGACTAATGCCACGTTCGGTGCTAAGTGACTAACGTGGAACTCATGTAGCCCTTGTGTGTGTCGTGCCAAAACCCTTGTAAATCCAGCGATGCTCATGAATGTGTTCTGTGACCTGAAAACCCATTCAGTCAGGAAATATTCAGGCCATGGAAAGTAAAGGCCAGTGGGTATGTGACAAAACACTGTGGCCCCGCTCAAGCCAGATTCACATGGCTGGCTCTCTGGAGAGCATGAGGGAACACTGCATTGTTACAAACTGGTGAATCACACAACTGTTTGACCTAGCTTTAAAAAGAAGGCCAAGAAGATGAACAGCAGCAGGTGAAACAGTGAATGGCAGTGGTTCTTGAAACTGGTACCAAGATGAACACACAAGTGATCGAATATTCTAAAGCAATTAATTATAAATATTTACTGTTCTTCCTTCCAGATAGACCAGATTCTACTGAGGCCAGAACAAAAGGAAATGGGTTCATTGGGTTCCTCTGCTGAGAAAAGAAATTCAGATTACACATTGGGTGAATGCTTTTGGCTATGAAGACATTACAGGAGACCTATGGACAATATCTGCCACTGCTTTCTGCTTTAAACCTTCTGTGCATGACAGAGTTCTTCCTCAAGCAAGTGAAGTGTCTAGCAGTAAAATACAAACACCAGGGAGAACTGTTAGGTACAGGTTCTAATGAAGCAAAGGAGAGTGAAGTCATTTACAGTGTAAACTAAGGACTCCAGAAATAGCATGAGTACAAGTGAATTAACATGGCCCCACTTTCTTTTTCAGGTCCTAGAAAATGTCAGGAGCAAGGTATTTTTTCTTTCCTCATAGCACGCTACCAAATTCCAAGACATCTCCTGCCAGCAGCACTCTCAGCAGGCTGACTGGAGTGTTGATGGGTAACAGGGCAGGGGTTCTCATCATCAGCACTGCTGACATTCTGGGCCTGATAAATTTCCTGGGGGCCATCCTGTGCATTGTGGGATGCTGAGCAGCGTTCCTGGTCTCTACCACTAGGTGCCAGCAGCATTCCTTCCCCCAGATGGGACAACCAATAAGGTCTCTGGACACTCAAATGTCCCTGGCACCCTGAGGGGTGGGGGTTGGGGGTACTGTGCCCTGCACCCCCACCCCACAAAGAAGTACTAATACAGCGGTACAAACTTTGTGATGGTTAAGACAAGTCTGCACACTTGCCCCCTTCCCCTGACCCCTCAACATGTGGCTCTCCTCCCCAGCAGGCCTGCTTTTGACCCCCAGACCCTTGAGGTAAGGAATTAAAGTTCCTCACCAGAAAATATTGAGCCTCCATTCCTCAACTCGTGTCCATAGTGACAAACTAACAATCATTTGAATCTTTCTGGTACATGTAAATAGGAGTTTTAATAAACCCTCTTGAGAGGAGGATTCAAGGAACAGGTATGCATTTACCTAGGGAAGAGTCAAGTTCCACCATGAGAAATGGTGTTCGACTTCTTAACATGAAACTAGCAATTCTCAGCAGTTACTAATCATCAGCAATTTCTTCAAAATTATCTGAAAATCACCTCAGAAGTTTCCCAGGAACTAAAATATATATATTTATCTTACTTTTCAACTTGAGGCCAGTATGTTCTTTTTCAAAAAGAACAAATGGAATTTTCTTACCACATCAAACACCTGAATTTCAGTCTAAAGTGTCACTCCACTTTAGCAGAAAGCATACTTGAGGAATAAGCAGAGTTCACAGCAGGAGCTGGTGGTAGAAGTACTCATGTTATAGTGGAAAAGACTACAGAGGGCTGGTAGTTTGACCTAGCCACGCCTGGTCAGGGAGGCTTATAGTACACCTTTTCTTCTTCCTTTAAATGTCTCAAGTACTGAAACTTCGAGCATTTCCTTTGGTTTAAAGCCCTCCAACATGCTTACAATACATTTTTAAAGTAATAATGCCATATCAACTAAATCCACACAAGACTAAGAGAGTCCTGCTCCCAAACTGGAATCAGGAGTTGAACAGGCACAAGACATACACTTAGAACAGAGATCCAGCCCAATAATTTGTTAAGTTTTGAACAAGACTTTCATAACATCTACCCATGAGAGTGAGCAGTGTGGTGGGAAGAGACCAGGACTAAAAATCAGGAGACCTGGGTTCAAGTTCCAAATCTATATGTGACTAACTAGTTCTAATTATACCAGGCATATTATTTACCATCTCTGGACCTAAACTTCATTTGTTTAAATGTGGGTGCCATCATATGTGATGATTAAAGTTTTCTTGAGGTACAGAGGTGGTAAGAGGACTGGCTATAATGTTTTGGGACTATATAGAGAGTAACGGAAGTGCCCTGAGCCCTTAGTCCCTCCAGGCAGAGGACGGAGGGGGTCCAGGGAGCCAGATGGGATGCTGGAGAAGGGATAGCAGAGGTTGCAGTACTCAGGGTATGAGGGCTGGGCAGGGAGAAACCCTGGCAGGGGCCCCGGTAGCCATGGGCTGAGGTGTCTTCTAAGTTTAGGTCATTCATAAATCTGTTTTTCATGATAAATCTGTTTTTATCAAATTACTGCAATGCTAGAAAATCAGATCACATCAAAAACACAAGGAAGAAGAGTGAGAAGTCCACTAAAGTCTACAGATTAGCTCCCTTCTTTCAATGCATCTTTAAACGCAAGATCAGACAAAGAAGGTACATATTATCTTTATTAAAATAATTCCTAATATTGGATAATGGATAGCATTATGGTTCTTATCCATACACATATGTAATATTTTCTGAAGTTCTTCTATAGTTCTACTTGATATATTCAATTCCAAAACTATTTAAACTCTAAAGTTGCACAACTTGACCAAAGCCTCCCCACCTATACTATGAGTATATTACTCCCCAGTGTATACTATTTATACTTTGCAGTTTCTAGCAGACTCAAATCAACATCATCATGTCCTTTGTTGTCATCAGCTGGATACATGTTACTCGTGAATCACCTTAACTATTCTTCATAACATTTCAGGATTCAGAACAGAAGAACAGAAAAGCAGGCTTTAAAAAGGGAACTGTAATCCTAGACTTATATCCACCAAACTGCAGGGACAATCTCTGTGTCCCGGTACTACTTAGAATTCCTATAGTTGGCCAGTGTCTTAGTTCGTTCAGGCACCTCTAACACAGACTGGGTGGCTATAAACAACAAAAATTTGTTTCTCACAGTCCTGGAGACTGGAAATCCAAGATCAGGGTCCCAGCATGAGCAGGTTCTAGTGAAAGGCCCTTTCCAGGATGCAGATGCCATGTGTTTACATGGTAGAAGCAGCTAGGGATCTCCATGGAGCCTCTGGATAAAAGTACCGCACGAGTACCACACTAGTGGGACTAGGGCTCCACACTCATGAGTTACATACCTCCCAAAGGCGTTACCGCCTAATACCATCATGTTTGGGGGAGTTAGGATTTCAGTGTAAGAATTTTGGGAGACACAAGATCCATGGCCAGCCTTTGCCAAGAGGTGCAAGGCTGTGTGGTCAATAAAGCCAGTCAGGTCTGTGACCTTCCAGGGACCGGCATGACACAGAAGGCAGGGGCAGAAAACCTGGCCACCATGGGTCATTTAAAAACTCAATTCTTGGGGTACCTGGGTGGCCAGGTTAAGTGTCTGCCTTTGGCTCAAGTCATGATCTTAGGGTCCTGAGAAAAAGTCCCACATTAGGCTCCCTGCTTTCTCTACCTCTGCCGGCCATTACCTCTGCTTGTACTTTCTTTCTCTGTCAAATGAATAAATAAAATCTTTTTTTAAAAAATTGGGGAAACATGAACATTCAGACCATAGCAGTTCACTTATTTCAACAGACTATTACTCTGGCTGTTCTAATTGTAAATAAAAAGCTAAAGAGTTGGGTACTAAAATATAAACATTAATACATTAATGGCTCTTCATAATCTACAGCAGTGGCTCTCAAAGTGTGGTTCCTGGATAAGTAGCAGCAGCATTACTGCAAACTCCTGGGCCCACTCCAGATCTCCAGAATCAGAAACTGTGGGGTAGGGTCTGGGCATCTGCATTATAACAAGCCCTCCACGTGATCCTGATATACACTGTAGTTTGAAAACCACTGTTCTACCGGATTTAGCCCAAACTTCTTAGGATAGCTTACAAGTTTCTTTAGCATCAGCCCCTGTCTTCCTATCAAGCCTTACTTCTTCATTACATGCCAAGCACCAGCACAGTGTCTCACCTGACAAAGCTTATACACAGGAGCCCATTCCACACCTCTCTTCTTTGTCTGTAGACATGTGGTACCATTTACCCATTTCCACCTGATAAACCCAGAAGAAAACAAGGGTGACTCAATCTTTCCATCTCAATGCTGCTACTCTTAAGAAAAAGTCTTTCCTGACCTCTGTTCCAGGTAGAGCTGCCTGCTCGACACTTCTGTTCCATCACTAAATTCTGAACAGGTAAGTCTCACTACATTTATCAAATTGTATTATAATTCTGTATGTGTGTCTCCCTGTCTCCTTGTCAGATTATGATCTCCTTAAGGTCAGAGACAGTTTTTTTTTCATTACACAGCTGTGCCTAACACATAATGGCACTCAAAAAAATATTTGCTGAATGACTAAAGACCTACTTCTGGTGATTATGACTTCCTCCAGAGTATATTATTCTCTACTGATATGAGGGTTCCTAAAAATTCAAGAGCTTTCTTATCTGCCCAGAATCAGGAAAAGTGGGGCTGTGATCAGAGATGTCGCATTTGAGATAAAATATAAAGATAAATAGGAATCACCTACACAGAGTGAGACTGAGAAGAGGGTAAGCATTCTTAGAAGAATCAGAGAAAAGGGCAAGGAATATGAGGAGGCTGAATCAGGGTGAGTTGAGGAAAAAGAAACATTAGTGTGGCTAGAGTACAATGAGAGGGAATGGAATGGCAAGAGATGAGGCTGAAAACAGAAACAGGGGCCAAAGCAAGCAGGAATCTTGTAGGCTGCATGTCTAAGAACAATGGGAAGACAATGAATGGTTGGAAGCATGAAGGTAACATGATGACATCTGCATATTTTTTTAATCATTGTGACTTCAATATGAAAAAATATATTAAATAGGGGCAGGAGTAGATAGAAGGAGACCAATTAAGAAGCTATTACCACTGTTCAAGAAAGAGTGGCACTGGAAGATGGTTGTGTAAAAGAGAACAGAGTTGAGATATATTTAGGAGGACAATCTGTATGACAGTAATGGACTACATAGTACATGTTGAAAGAAATTACTCCTACTTTATGGTATATGGACAGACAGTATTCCCATTCACTGAAACAAGAAACTAAGAGGGGGACCAGTTATGTGGTACTTTGATTTGGACATTTTCATTTGGAGGTCCCTTTCTGATATCCAAACAAAAACACTGAATAAGTAGAAAAGTAGAGAATGGAGTTTCTGTAGTTAGAAATTTGGAGACTTATCGGCATATAGATAAGGGAAAGAGAAGACTAGCCAGATAAAGGGTAGAGGCAGTGCTACCCAACAGAATTTCCTGTGGTGATGGAAATGTTCATTCTGTGCTATCCAATATGGTAGCCACATATGGTTACCGAACAACTGAAATGTGGCTGGTATGTTAAGGAACTGAGTTAAATTTGTATTTACCTTTAATTAATTTAATAGCTCTTATATTGGACCATACAGGTATAAAATAATGAGAGCGTGAGAAACAAATACTGAGGAACTCCAACATTTAAAGGCCAACATAGAAGAATAAGCAAGCAGAAAAACAAGTAAGAATGAGACAAAGTGTTAGCTAGTATAGTCAACAATGTCAAATGCACCAAATAGTCAAACAAAATGAAGATTGAAAAAAGTTCACTGAAGTTAGCCAGCTGGACTTGGCTAAACTTCCTAAATTCCATGACCAACAAGCAGTTAAGGTCATTAATTGGGAAAACTCAGGTCTCAGTTAATACATTTGGTCAGGATGAATGATAAAATAAGGTCAGAGGCAAGAAAATATTGTGAACAAACTAAATCTTCTGAGACTAATTGTTTCAAATTATTTAGTGTTTTTGAGTTTACTCTAAGATCTTTTCCCCCTAACTATAGCTAATAAAATTTTCTTACCTATAACACAAGGAAATGAGTTTGATAATATGATTTTTCTTTCTAGGACTTATTTTCCCTAGAATCATATCAGTATCATATCATATCATATCATATCATTAAACCCCTGAAGCTCTGTAAACATATAAAAAATAATTTGATGCCTTATTCCTTGAAAAGATAAAAATCTCCTCCCAAAAAAGCCATCAAAAATAAAATTAAAACTTCTACCTTGTTAAAGAGGATAATCTGTTCCTAATCTGTGATATACTAATCTACAGTGAATCTAAAACACACGCAGAGTTTTATGTGGATTTGTTGGAGTTTGTTGAAGACTTAAAAAAGCCTTGTTTTGACACTTCATAAGTATACAAAGTAAAATAGCCCCCAGGCTGTCCTTTGTCATCCTGAGTTATCTGGCTGGTTCCTTACAAGCAGTCAGGTAATTTCTCCCAGTGTTATACAAATATTTTTTCCTAATATGTTCAAAGTATTTTCACTATTCATCCCATTTCTTAGTTGTCATTGATTTTGACTGAAAAAGAGTTGGGGTGCCTTGGTGGCTCAGTCCTTAAGCAGCCGACTCTTAATTTCAGCTCAAGGTCCTGCTCCAGGCTCTGCACTCAGCTAGGAGTCTGCTTCAGGATTCTGTCTCCCTCTGCCCCTCCCCACACTCAATGCATGTGCATGCTCTCTTTCTCTCTGAGTAAATAAATCTTTTAAAGAGGGGGGGGCACCTGGGAGGTACAGTCAGTTGAGCATCCAACTCTTGATTTCCCACGATCTCAGCATCATGAGATAGAGCCCCACATCGGGCTCCGCCTTCAGCATAGTCTGCTTCAGACTGTCTCTCCCTCTCCCTTTGTCCCTCCTGCTCATGCTCACTCTCTCCCTCTAAAATAAATAAATAAATCTTTTTAAAAAAAGATTTGCCAGAAACATCTTTATATGTAACTACAAAACTATATTTATAGTACACACATATCACTACATTCATAAATAAATTTCTCAACCCTAGGTTGAATCTAAATATTCGTAGGATCTTCCATCTGTTCGTTCTTTTTTTAAAACTTCAGCTTCCCACTCACAGAAAGAACGCGAAACTAAGGAGAAACAGCACTGGCAATGAAAGTGCTTACAACAGCACACACAACCTAACATTACTACATGGTCACTCGAAGACAGAAATGAGCACAGCCTGATTTTCTAGGTTGAAGGAAACCAGTCCAGGTAGGTGCAGCTTGTAGCAAGAAGTTAACTTTATGACTGAGGTCTTTCCCCAACTCTGCCCGATTCTTTGCCTGATTCTGTGCCTGAGGTTTTTCCCTGATTCTTTGCCTATTTTCACTAAAGCACACTATCCCTAAAATTCAAAGATCACTAAAAGCAACTCAATAATTGGGTTTTGGGGAGACTATAATGCTAAAAATTTAACTTTCCTTAATGACTTTAACAGGGAGGAAAATAAACAGACAAATTTGTTTGAAAAGATCAATTTGAGGAACGATACAGGAGCTACCTAGAACCAGTTTTTAAAGTACCTTTTATGAGCCAGCCATACATTAAAACTCTAGATCTCACATACTGTGAGACTTGATATGTTATTGAATATTCAGTTAAAAGAAAAAGTAAGGACAGTGGGGAATACTAAATTTGATCTTCCTCTTTTACAAGAAAGTATGTGCACTTAAATTATAACAACCCAATTATTTAAAAAGGGAAGCCACATTAATGAACTTATACAGTGAGGCAGCAGATGATATTATGAATTAGGGGAAGTCACTTCAGACTGGTATACAGTGCTCTCCTCTGATAATGGAGAACACAGCATCAGTTCTGCAAAGATAAGTGACTTGGAGACAGCATGAATAGAAGACTGTTATCTCTACACTGGTAACATGCAAATATTTCTCTGCAGGGTTGCATCTTTTCTCCACAGTGTGAATCCCAGTTTCGAAATGCCAAATGGGTACTATTTATTTATTTAAAATAAGTTAATTAACATATAGTATACTTTTAGTTTCAGAGGTAGAGTTGAGTTGCAGGTAACATCCTGTGCTCATTCCATCCCGTGCCCTCCTTAGTACCCGTCACCCAGCTACCCAATCCCCCACCCACCTCCACTCCAGCAACTCAATTTGTTTCTTACAGTTAAGTCTCCTATGCTGTGTCTCCCTCTCTGATTTTGTCTTATTTATTTTTCTTTCCCCTTCCACTATGTTCACCTGTTCTGTTTCTTAAATTCCACATATGAGTGAAATCATATGGTATTTGTCTTTCTCTGACTGATGTTGAGCAAAATAAATCAAACAGGCACTTCCCTCTCCTCCAGTCCTGCACATCCAGAATGTCCAAAACCAGTCCCCCATATACATTCCTTAACTCTTCTGATGTGTTCACTGAGAAACCCTGTATGACCATGCAGAGCCTCAATCTGAAGACTGAAAAAACTGAGTCCTAGGATGTATCCAGGTTTCATGAGGAAGCTTGCAAGAGAAGCTCACTTGAACAAGGTTTCTTATCTACCCTAAACCACTTCACCAGTCTGAAGCAATGGAATATTATAGAACAGCTGCAGACTAGAAGTTAGGGTCTCTAACTTCTCCAGATAGCCATTTCCTCATGGGTAAAGTCAACAGGCTGTACCAGCAGGATAATTTCCCATGCTCTGATTCTTCTTTACATCCAATCAGTCAGCAAGTAGGCCATTTTCCTTCATAGTCTTCCTGTCAATCCTGTCCTCACACTACCATTATCCAGGTCCCAGACTAGAATACCTCATTCCCAGACATTGCATCACCCTGACAGTGAGAATACTCCAAAAATACTTCAAAAGATTTCATAAATAGGGGCTCCTGGATGGCTCACTCAGTTGAGCAACTGGCTCTTGGTTTCAGCTCACATTATGATCTAGGGATCGTGGGGTTGTGGAATTGAGTCCCAGTTCAAGCTCCATGCCCAGGACGGAGTTTGCCTGAAATTCTCTCTCCCTCTGCCCCTTCCTCCACTTGTACTCTGTCCCTCAAAAGAAATGAAATCTACTTCATACACAATGAACTTTCATTTTTCTATTTCCATTTATATGTGATTGTGCATTACATGGTTTCTCTACCTTGTTAGAGCTATAATGTGCAATGGCACTACACTGAAATGTTTTATTATAGAAATAGGAACATAAATAGATCTGAATCATTAACCATAACCTGAATACAATTAGGGAGAAAAATTTTAATTACTTATCAAAAATGAATTGTTATAAGATTTAGAAGATCTAGTAACTCAAATAACATAAAAATATTGAACACCCTATTTAAATAGAACTAGTCAATAAAAATATAATGTAAATATTCTATCAAACCATTCTAGTGATACACAGACTAACCTGGAAAGATAATTATAAAAATCTTTGTTTTGGTCACACTCAATTCCCCACTATTATATGTTACCTGCAGGTACATGAAATGTGAGAGTTTGCTTTGTGAAGCAATACAAGAGCTGGTTCTCCCTACTCAGTTCTCCAGCACGTGTCCTCTGAGCCCAATGTGAAGTCCCCTTTGAATGGAGACCACTCTGCCCACACTCTAAGCCTATAAAGTTGTTTCAAGCTAGTTTTACATACACAAGAAGCAGAGTCCTAGACTCTGAGAAAGAAATTCTCTGGCTCAAAGCCAAATCAGATAAACCAGAAGGACCAATTAGAATTTAGAATAAACTTAAAAACAGAAATACATTTCACCAAAAAGCTTTTATAAAATAACTTTACTTATTATTCAAGTTCGACTCTACTAAGCATCTGCCTGCCAGAGATGAGCCTAGATATTTGAACATGCTACTTCATTTAGTTATTGAAAGTGCTAAAAACTCCTAGAAATTCCTGATTAGGTCCTATAGTCCAATATGGCAGCCACTCACTTAAATTAGTTTTGCCACGAGCTGAATTTTTAGTCTCTACCTTCTCATTCCTTTTTTAGACAGTTTTACTGAGATATAACTCACACACTCTAAAATTCACCCATTTGGGGCATCTGGGTGGCTCAGTGCATTAAGCCTCTACCTTCAGCTCAGGTCATGATGTCAGGGTCCTGGGATCGAGTACCACATAGGGCTCTCTGCTCAGCGGGGAGTCGGCTTCCCCCTCTCTCTCTGCCTCCCTCTCTGCCTACTTGTGATCTCTCTCTCTCTCTGTGTCAAATAAAATAAAATCTTTATTAAGAAAATAAATAAAAATAAAATTCACCCATTTACCACACACAGTTCAGTAGTTTTTAGTATATTCAGGGTCATACAACCATCACCACAATCTGAATGTAAAAGAATATTTGCATCACTCCCAAAAGAAACCTTGTACCCACCAGCCCTCATACTCACTTCCCATGCCAATATCTATGCTGAGGGCCCCAAGTAACCAATAATCTACTTTCTGTCAGTATAGATCTGCCTATTCTGGGAATTTCATATGAAGGGAATTATACAGTATGTGGCCTTTTATAACTGGTTTTTTCACTTATCAAAATGTTTTCAGGTTTATTCAGGCTGTAGTATGTGTAATACTCACTTATGTATTTTATGAATCAACTCCTTTTACTGCTGAATGATATTCCATTGTATGGATATACTACATTTTGTTCATGGCTATTGGGTTGTTTCTACTTTTTGTCTATTATGAATAACACCACTACAAACATTCAAGCACAGGTTTTTCTGTGGGTGTATGTTTTCATTTCTCTTAGGTATATACTTAGGAATGGAAACTCTAGGTCTCATGGTAATTCTGTTTAACATTTTGGAGAACTGCCAGACTGTTTTCCATCTCTTCCACCAACGTATACAAGTTCCAATTTCCTCACATCGTTACCAACACATAATACCAGTTTTTTTTTTTTTTTAATTTTAGCCATTCTACCAAGTGTAAACTGGTTATCTCCTATTAGTTCTAATTTGCATTTCCCTAGTATAGAATGAAGCAGGGCATATTTTCATGTGCTTATTAGCCATTTGTATATGTCTATGCAAATCCTCGGCCCATTTTTCAATTACACTGTCTTCTGATTATGGAATTGTAGAAGCTCCTTATATATTCTAGATACAATCAGATATAGGATTTGCAAATATTCTTTCATTCTGTAGGTTGTCTTTTTACTTTCTTGTGATACAGCACATGTTTTTAATTTCTAATGCAATCCAATTTACCCCCTTTTTCCCCCTACTATGCTTCCCTGCATTCTTATACAGACCCACACATTTTGTCAGAGTGCGGATTCCACGGAAATTCTCTTTGTTCTGGACATGAAGACACACTGTGGCTGAAATCACCTAATGGTTTCAACTATCCTACATTTTGCTGCTATTTTATTTCTTACTTCGAACCCTACTATAGGCTTTAAAAGAGACTAATTTTTTTTTCAAGATTTATTTATTTATCTTAGAGAGAGAGAAAGTAAGGATGGGGCAGAGGGAGAGAGAGAATCTCAAGCAGACTCCCTGCTCAGCATGGAGGCCAATGCGAGGCTTGATCTCAGGACCCTGAGATCATGACCTGAGCTGAAATTAAGAGTCAGATGGCAACCGACTGAGCCACCCAGGTGTCCCAAGAGACTAATTTAGAAAAGTTAACTACAGTACCAGAATTAACCCAAAAGAAGAGTAATGAAGCACATCTTAATGTGGTCAGAGAGCTTACTGAAAATAAATGTTTGTAGCATTTTCACAAAAACGTCACTACAGTGTTATCTCGAACATATCAGTTATATCACTGTTGGTTGAGCTATATCCCCCCAAAAGATATGTTGAAGTCCTAAACCCTGGTACCCGTGAATGTGACCTTATTTGGAAATATGATCTTTGCAGATGTACTAAGTTTAGATGAGCTCATTTTAATTAAGGTGGGTCTTAATCCAGTATGACTGGTATCTGTATAAGAAAAAAGAGACAACAACTCAAGGAAAATGCCATGTAATAATGATAGAGGCAGGGACTGGAGTGACATGTGTTCAAGACCAAGGACTGCTGACAACACCAAGAGCTAAGAGAACAGTGTGAAAGAGAGTCTTCCCTAGAGCATTCAGAGAGAACATGGCCCCGCTAACACCTTGGCTTGGGACTTCAAGCCTCTAGAACCGTGACAGAATGCATTTTTCTTTCTTAAGCCACCCAGTTTGTGGTACTTTGCTATGGCAGTCCTAGGAAACTAATACATATAATAAACTGAATACTTAAGTTATAATCAAAATTCAACCAGAATACATCAAATTAAGAATACATTCTCAGGGATGCCTGGGTGGCTCAGTGAGTTAAAGCCTCTGCCTTCAGTTTAGGTCATGATCCCAGGGTCCTGGGATTGAGCCCCACATCGGGTACTCTGCTCAGCAGGGAGCCTGCTACCCACCCCCTCTCTGCCTGCCTCTCTCCCTACTTGTGATCTCTCTCTGTGTCAAATAAATAAATAAAATCTTTTAAAAAAGAAAAAAAGAATACATTCCTAGCAATGAGTTTGTCCTTATATACCTAAAATGTGCATACATTCTCATGTTAAATGTTCATGTTAAACACTAAGTAATAAAAGACTAATGTTGACAGTTTATCTTTGCAAAAAGCAAGAAGACTAAAATCTGTTTGAGTATTACACTCTGTGGACATGATGATAATCACTCTTAAACAGTGACCTCAGAGAAGTAAACAGGTCTCCTCTGTTTTCTGTCCCAAGGCAAAATAGCTCAAAGGCCCCAAATGAACTCAGCCTGTCTGCCTTTTTCCCAAGGCTTGATAGAAGGAAGCCAGAATACCCAAGACAGTTGAGAGCAGCTCAAATGGCAAATAGAAGCATGAAAGTAAGCAGTGTCACTGACAATGTCTGACAACATTGTATGGGCCCCCTCCCACACTCAAATTCACGAAGTCCTAACCCCCAGGGCTTCAGAATGACCATATTTGGAGACAGTATCTTTACAGTGGTGATTAAGTGAAAATGGGGCCATTAGCATGGACCCTCATCCAGAAAGGCTAGTGTCCTTTCAAGAACAGGAAATTCAGGGGCGCCTGGGTGGCTCAGTGGGTTAAAGCCTCTGCCTTCAGCTCAGGTCATGATCCCAGGGTCCTGGAATCGAGCCCCTCATTGGGCTCTCTGCTCAGCAGGGAGCCTGCTTCTTCCTTTCTCTCTCTCTGTCTGCCTCTCTGCCTACTTGTGATCTCTGTCTGTCAAATAATAAATAAAATCTTAAAAAAAAAATAAGATTCATTAAAAAAAACAAAAAAAAAACCAGGAAATTCAAAGACCAGGGCAGAGGGAAGACAAAGTGAAGACAGAGAGAGAAGGCCAACTAGAAGCCAAGAAGTAAGGCACAAACAGACCCTTCCCTCACAGTCCTCAGGAAGGACCAACACTGCAGACCCCAGGGACACCTTCATGGACTTCCAGGCTCCAGAACTGTGAGAAAATAAAGCTCTGTTGCCTAAGACACTTGGTCTATGCTACTTTGTTATGGCAGCCCTAGTAAACTGCCATAAACGTCCTTCCTCATGATGACTAAAAGCCAAAGTCCCAGCAGTACCAGTAAGGCCCTTCGGAATGGGATCCTGTGCCAACTCTGATCTCCCCCATTTTACCCCTTTTCAGCCACACAAGCAACTCAAGCAAGCCCTGCATGCTTCTGCCTCAGAGTTGTGCACCTGTCCTTCCACAGATACCCTCAGGTCCCCAGGTCTTTGCACCCAGGTCAGCACATAGGTGAGGTCTTCCCCGACAACCCTATCTGAATACTAATCTTCCTCCCCCTCCAGCTGGGCCAGGATTCCCTTCCATACATACCATCTCACAGCTTTGTTTTTCTCCAGGGCACATTTCACTGTCTAAAACACTGTTTATTTGATGTGCTCATTGTCTGATTGCCTCCCAATCTCAATTTAGGGCTTGATGAATGCAGAGATTTTGTTTTGTCCATTATTAGATCATCATCGCCTCACTGGTGTTCAGTAAACCTTTTTTGAATGAACAAATTTGTACAATCTTCCTTACTGGGCAGAGATTAAGAATTAGTGCTTCTTTCTAGTCTATACCTTCATCTCTTTTTACCTTGGTCAGTGACTCAGACACAGGTAATAGACCTCAGGCCAAGCTTCCTGTTGCCTCTGTGCCACTCAGAAACCTGGGACCCCATTTTAAGGCTCTGGCCCAACTTGTCCTTTTAACATTCTGCTCCCTGATGGGACTTGAGTGGGCCTGCAGATTTTCATGGAAAGGCCAGCCTACAAGGTCAGGGCTGTTTGCTACCTCTCAGACACGAATCAAGATCTGCACTCTAAATAATGGCATGACCTTCAACTTCATATATGACAGTAGATACGTTAGCCCCAGGCTAACTTTAAGGGATTTAAGAGCCAGCTTTATACCTTAATTATTCCTATCATGCTGGGGTGAAAATCTCACCTGAAGAGAAACAAATAGGAAAAATAAAGAACTTTTTTTTTTTTTTTTTTTTTTTTTTAATGTAGAAGGAGGAGAGAAGCTATTTACAATACAAATCTTAACTAAAGGAAAAGATTAAGGAAATTATGAAACATCAACTCACTGGAGTCATTTAAATAACTATCATTATGTTTCAAGTTAAAAATATTCATGAATATTAAGATTAAATTTTAATGAGAAAAAACTGTAAAATTATGCTTACTTTAAAAACAGAAGCACTCTATACCCAGTGATTTCAATCTTTGAAAAATTATGATGACAGATGAATAAAGTTCAAAGAAACACAGAAATAAAAACAGGGGTTTTTGTTAGCATGAAGTTATATTTACTTTCTCTAATGCTGCTGATATACTATTATTTTAATAAATTGAAAGTACCTAAATATAAGCCAGAAGAATGCTCATACTTGCCAACATTCTGACAAAAGCAAAGACCAGGGTAGACTGAGAACTTTTAGAATATATAACTGAAGAAAACAAACTGGTTCTTACCCTTGTGCCTCTTCAGCTGGGGAAAGCTGCTAATTGTAGTTGCTTGGATTATTTCTACTACAATTTGATACCTGATATTTAAAAAGAGAGAAAAAGAAAAGATCGAATATTTAGAAAATGCTGTTTTCAGAGATAAGTTTTAGACTGTATTTTGTACTAATCAAATAAAACACAGGGCTCTCACGTGCGCAAAAATAAACTCTAAAAAAAGTAGTTCCTAGTTATCTACTATTTTATATTGCTGTTTTAAAGCAATATAAATTCCCATTTCCATAAGGAGTGTTGTGCTCTTAAGAAATGGTACATCCGGTCCTCTCAAGACTAACACTTGTCTAAGAAATAACACATCTGAGCATAAGATAAAACTGTGGCTTTGTCTATAACAAAAATATGCTATTTTTTGTTCCTCCCCAACTAAATCATTAGCCTCTTGAAGACAGGGATTGTGTGTTATATTCTCCTACAGATCCTAGCTTGACATTGAACACATGACAGGCACTCAGTAAATACTAGCGAATATTATAGACTGAATGTTTTGTTCCCCCCAAAATTCATACATTGAAGCTTCATTCCCAATGTGATGGTATTTGGACCTGGGATCTTCGGAAGGTGATTAGCCCTTGTGGGTGGTGCCCTCACAAATGAGAAGAGTGCCCTTATAAAACAGACCCTAGAGGGGCACCTGGGTGGCTCAGTCAGTTAAGTGTCTGCCTTCAGCTCACGTCATGATCTCAGGGTCCTAGGATCAAGGCTCCCATTGGGCTCCCTCTCAGTGGGAAATCAGTCGGCTTCTTCCTCTGCCTCTCACCCTGGTTTGTGCTCTCTCTCGCTCTCTCTCTCAAATAAATAAAATCTTAAAAAAAAAAAAATAGACCCCAGAAAGCCCTTCCCATTTGGTGATGTCACAGTGAGAAGGATGCTCAATATTCAACCCCTTGATCTTGGACTTCTCAGCCTCTAGAAGTGTGAGAAATAAATGTCTGTTGTTTAAGCCAACCAGACTATGATATCTTTGCTATACCAGTCCAAACTAAGGCAAGAAGTTACATTAATATACAACACCTGTAAAACTAAACAGGTACAAATAATATTCTGAACATTCTGTTCTTTTTATATTCTTGGTGATTCATCCTCTGGAACAAATGAGTCATCAATGGTACTGAAGAAATGCACGCTATTTGAGTGAAGAGTTAAATTTCTTAAATGAATGCATAAAATTATTATGAAATATCAGCTAATATTAACACAGAGTCCTCTCATTCAATACCGGGTATCTGTCTAGATTACTCTCTCTCATTTAATCCTCAGAATAAGTATTGCAATTATCCCCACACCACAGAGGAAGAAGTTGTTCAGGTGGACTAAGAAATCTATACCAGGTCTCATTGCTTTTAAGTACTAGAGCCAAAATGATAACCTGCGGCTGTTGATTCTAAAGTTCATGCTCTTGACCACTTTCCTGCTACTCTAAAATTCAATACGGGTTAATATTTATCTTGTCTTGGGCCTTTCCAAGTATACAAGCATGGCCAATGCCAGATAATCTTTGCAGGCTCACTGCCCTCTATATCCCTCCTGGATACCATTTTCCTGCCAAACCAGACTGCGTGCAATACCCCAGCACATACTCAGCTCTTTCCTGACCCCCAGCCTTTGCTCTGTTTCTCTCCATCTTGCATACAACCTCTCTCCCTTATCTGCTGAAATCCTATCTGTTCCTAAATATCAGTTCAGAGCATTCTTCTCTCAGGGTTCTCAGATCCCTCTCTTCTACAGAACAAAGTATTTGCTCCTACCCATTTCTTTAGCAATTTGCCCTCCACTTCTGATCTTAATATCTTACTTCCAATTTAGCAATTTATACCCACATTGGTCTCCTATGCTAGACTACTAATACCTTCACAGCAGGGGAATAAATCCAAGGACCCACAACCAACTCATCTTTATGTACACCAAACCCTTCTCACAGTGCTTTGCACATAACAGGCATTTGAAGATGATTATTGAATTTGTAAAATTCACCTTCACTTGATACCAAAAGACAATGCAGGAAATGAGTGACTTTCATTCTCAATAAAAGCTCACAACATACAGTTGACCCTTGAACAACATAGGTTTGAATTATGTGGGCCTACTTATACGCAGATTTTTTTTGATACAGTACAGTAATATAAATATTTTCTTTTCCTTATGATTTTCTTAACATTTTCTTTAGCTAATTATGAGAATATAGTACATGACACATATCACATATAAAACGTGTTGATTGACTGTATATGCTATTGGTAAGGCTGCCAGTCAATAGTAGGCTATTAGTAGTAGAGTGTTAGGGAAGTTCTAAGTTCTATGTGGACTTCTGACTGCATGAGGGATTAACATCCCAACCCTATGTTTTTCAGTGGTCAGCTGTACATCCAAATGCTGGCAGCTATCCTTGATGGCACAGGCCTCCTAGTCCTCCAGAAGCCAGCTCCCTGGGGAGAGTCAGCACTCACTCAGCTTTCTTCACCAGAGGAGTGCATGACCTTCCTGGTGCGGAGTTTGGTTCAAGAATCTGAAGGACTGATATTTGTGAACATCCTCTTGATCACAACTGCACAAGTGTAATATGTGTTTTTCCAACGTAAACTCTAATATTAACAAGAATTTGGCTCTTTTCCAGTTACGGTGAGATCTCGCCCCCAGTATCTCTTATCCCAGGGAAAAGAAAAAGGTCACATGAAGACCAGCCACCTCTTACCTGAGTTACCACCTCACCTCTCTTTGGCTTTGAACACTCAGCTACATTAATAAAGACTCAGAGCACGTTTGTATTTTTGAAGTCTTCCCACCATCTCAAACTCACCTGAAATGCTACAAAATTGGTCTTCAAAATAATCCCCTTAGAAATACATACATTTATTGCCTTTTACTGTCAATTGTTCAGGACAACTTTGGAATTCTATTAGAATTGACTTCTAAGTTATTTATACACACACACACGCAAATATTAGTCTCCTCATTTCATTACACACACCTTGCACATTTTTTTTTTAATTACTATTTTAGACCTATCTTGGATGTGCATATGCTGGAATGTCTTAGGAGAGTCAAAAGCTGAATAAATCCTAGTCTCAGGTGTCTACATATGGTGGATGGTTTAAAATAGGTTTTATACTAAATGTAGCAATTAAAGGGGTGCCTGGGGGGCTCAGTCAGTTAGACGTCCCAGCTCTTGATTTTGGCTCAGGCCATGATCTCAGGGTCATAAGATCAAGCACCATGTCCGGGTCTATGCTCAGTGCAGAGTCTGCTTAAGATTTTCTCTCTCCCTCTGCCCTTCCCCCACCACACACACAATAAAATAAAATTCACAATGACATAAATTAGAATACCATATACATAAACATGTTTTTTAAAAATTTAAAACTTAAAAATAGTGTTTTCAAGGTTGTTACAGGTTACTTTGTGCTAGCCTAGGGATAATATTTTCATTTAGAAGGACTTTGGTTACAACATTTGAAAAGAAATAAAGACATGGTGATTTCAGAGGGCTACACTAAAGCTGTTTCCAAGGTAAATAAAGCAGAGTAGTTAAGCATGTTAGCTCTGACACCAGGTGCCTTGTGTTCAAATCCTGCTTCCAACACTTACTGTGTCACCTTAAAAAAATTATTTAAGCTTTCCAAAACTCAGGAGAAAAGAAGAGTAGTATTGTTTTTGTAAAAAGAAGAGTAACAGTATTTTTCCTCACAGGATTGCCATGAAGATTAAATGAGGTAACACCTTTAAAATATTTGGAATAGTGCCCAAGCCACAGTGAGAGTTTAATAAATATTAACTATTATTTTTGTACCTTAACACCACTGTTGGTTGACCCTTTAGATATGCAGTATTTAAGGAGATGATGTATGTGCGTGCTTGTAAAATATATATGAGAATTTTTAAAGTAGCCTTACTTTTTTCTGATCATAAAAGTACCTCAGCCTAGTCAATTTAAAGCCACCAAGGTCACTGAAGTCCAACACAATCAGGTTTATTGACTCATTGCAGTAAGCATGAAGAAACATGGGTGTCTCCTCAAACCAAGGGAAAGATAGCTTCTATGGGATTCTGGGGAAGTACGCAGTGTAGATGAAATTATAAATGAAGCAGCATGTTGACAGGTTCAAAGCAGAGCTGTGTAAATTGTCATTTCACATAGATTCAGGGTCTCACTCTCCTGAAAACAATAAAGTTATAATAAACATGGAATGGTTAGCCCAGAAAACCCTTTAACTATAGCTCTATACCCGATTTATAAATGAGGGTGCTTCTCTGTGTCAAAGTGGCCGAAACCCTCCAGGCAAGAATAGGATGTGTCACTCTTACCAAAGTAATTTTAAATGGCGAAATCTAAGATTTTAGAGAGCAAAGTTTCTCAGTGCATAAGAAAGCAGCAGCCATTCAAAGGAGGTTATCATTACAACACTTTCTAGCTGTTATGTATACCTGGAAAAAAAAAATACTGTTTCCTGTTAACTTTGTAGCTAGAATCTGTTATTCCAACCTGATAAATGGCTGGGCAGATTTTACCTCCTCATGCTGAACCCATTTTTACTTTCTCTAAAATAACATATATTCATTGAAGAAAATGGGAAAATATACAAAGCATGACATTCAGAGTCAATTACAATTAACATCTGGTAAGTATTTACAGACTTCAAACAATTTTTTGTTTTCTTTTGTTTTGTTTTGTAAGACTGAATTTATGCTATAAAAAGCCCTAGAGCCTTTTCAAAGTATACCATCTGCCAATTTTATTATATACTCTGATGAAACACCATTGTTAAGTGGCAGTCCAATGTACAGATGTGTCGACACTTTTTTTCCCTAAGCCCTAATTATTAGGCATTCCGTTATTTCAAGCTTTTCTCTATTTTACATAAAACTGCAAGAAACTTTCTTGGAACAATCTTTATCACACATTCATGATTATTTCCTTAAAATAAGTTCTTATGAATAATAACTGTATCAGAAAGAATGCACATTTTGTGACCTGCTTTCTGCATTATAAAACTGTGCTGCAGAAAGGCAATAATTCATACTCCTCCCAGTAGGACATGAGGTCGTCTGTCTTCCTACAGCCTTGCCAACCCTGGGTGTCAAATTTTTAATCTTCACCAGTATCATGAACCAAGTAAGTCTCTCATTTTAGTTTTTATGTCTGAAAAGAACAACAAGGTTCAGAGCTTTCTTCTCATGGGGTATGTTTAATGGTATTAAGCAGGAAGTGCCAGGGAGCTGTAGGACAAACTGGGGAAGTATGAGTCAGGACTCAGAGCAGTCAGAGGCTCTTGCCTCTAAAGGCACTTTTAAACTGGTTTCCCATTTTTCTAATGTGTAGAAGGCAACTGATTCCAACAGAAAGACTAGGGATGCTTCCTAAGCTTTTTCCATTTGTGGCACACATAGCAAATGATAGTATTTGAACAGAACACCAAGGTCATCAGCCATCCCAGGCCCTACCCAACAACCTGGAGGGCTGAGGAAACCTTTATCTCCATACACCAATACACTATATTTGAGTCACATCAGTTAGAAAGTTCTGGACCAGAGCAGCCTGACGTATCCAGAATTTACGTAAACACGAGTACACAATTCATGTTATATATATATATATGGAAAATAACCTGGAAAATATCAAGTATTGTCATGTGTTTGCAATGTGGCTTATTTTTCTTCATCTGGTTTGTATTTTTAAATTTCCTAAAATAACATGTTACCGTATATTCATTTTCTAGTTTCCAGAAGTCTATGGAAATTACATGTTACAAAAGCAACTAGCTGGTGTCCTTCAGTTAACCTCAAAAAGGCCAACATTTTTCTCTCTGCTATCTGTACCTCTTTTCAACTAGTGCTTCTCATATTTTTTATATCAGCTATTAATATTACCATAAACTGTTTATTTATAGACCAATATATGGCACCACTGCTGTTATATTCCATTCTCAATTCTTGCCTGAAGCATTTTCATTCAGAATGCTTACTGAATATCATCTTTAGTTGCCTAGTTTTATGTTCTGTACTGAAAATGTCCTAATGACTTTCTTCTACACTTTGAAGTTTTTCTGACATGAGAGATTGTATTGCCTCATCTCCTCCATTAAGCCTATTCAAGTTAGGATCTGAGAATTCTGTTGCCTTCTCCTGCTCACAGTTATATTTTTAGCTCTTTATTGGGAGCCTAGCAGGTCTGTCCTCAGAACTGTGCTGATACATTAATCTCATTTAATTATCACAACAGTCTCATGAAATAGAAACTCCTTTCTCCATTTCACAGTTAAAACTGAGGCTCAGAGTATACATGACTTGCCAAGGCCACACTGCCTATAAGAAAGGAAGCCAAGCACAAGCCAGGTCTGCAAAAATTTGGGCTATCTGACTCGAGCCCATGCCTGTGGGTAGAGTCTATGTTAAATCTGGACTGGTTGGTGTAGGGTGATTTTTGTGTTATTAACCCTCACCTACCTCAAGAAGAACTGCATTTCTGTCCAGTGCAGGGTCATCAAAATACAGAGCGTGCATGGCCACTACTCAGCAACGTGCCGGAGCCATCTCACAAGGCCTGTGTTGACTTGTGTGAGCTGCCTGCTAACATCTCAGGAATTAAAACCTACCACTATTAAAGTGAAACAAACTTGCGATTAAACTGTACTTCTTAAAAGGTGAAAATACTTTAATCATTTCCTAATAATTATGTTTTGCTATTATCTATGTTCCCGGCTATTCACGTCTACTGTATCGGCACAGTGGAGACACGACATATGAGACGGTGTGCTGCAGCCAGTCTCTTTCCAACTTCCTACTCAATGAGGTCATCCTGGCTGCTTAGTATTAACACCACAGAAACCAGCAAATGCTACAAGTCAGGGTTTCTGATCCCTTCCCTTAAAAGCCAGTTTTTAAAAATTACCAGCACCCCCTCTTATACTCTTCACTGCCATTCCTTCAGAGAACCTAGTGAATCATAAAATTCTCTACAAAGGAGAGAGCCAGCACCAGCACTTTTGTTTTGTTTTAAAGAAAAGAGCACTACCCATCCATCCCACCTCCTCCTTTTGATGTTTTGTTCTAAGTGTCAGGGGCTCCATCCCTGGCCTCTCTCCAGCTCTCTCTCATCCTCTCCTCTAAGCCCTAGAGAAGGAAGAGGTCTTTCATCTGACCACAGAGGAGGAGGAACCGGGCATGTGAAGCACAGCCCTTCTGTTCTCCTCCTCTTCAGAGCATGTGTTCTCTGCCTCCAAGGACAGCGAGCATGTGGACTCTGCACCTGTCAGAAAGATGGGGAGGGAGGGAGAATCAGGGACCAAGTCAGGTGGGAAAGAATGTCTCATATTCTGAGACTCAGTTTTAGAGAGTCACTGTTGGCACATATAAACTACATTCTCCATCATCTATCAGTAATAAGAGCAAAGTTTTGGGCCTTCATTTGGCTTATTCCTTAGCCCTAACATGGTTCAGTCTCAGGCTGGAGAGAGGAGCATTGTTATTTATCGGGCCTCCTCAAACCCCCAAATAAAATGCTGCACTCTAGTGGGCCACAAGTAATTGATCAGTGCTCACGATGAAATTAAATCTACTTGCAATCCTGGGCCTGAGATTGTAACAACGACAATAGTGGTAGCTAACAATTTGGAATATCCAGATCCTGGGCTGAGTGATTTATGTAAATGGACTCATAGTCCTCATGGTAATTCGGTGATTCATAAGATAGATACACCTTACTCACAGTGCCTGTGTTTTCTAATTATAAGCTCATCATGAATTCTTTAATTTCAGAGAGATCATAAGCTTCTTTATCCCCAAATTTCCTCTTTTTAGATCAAAATTTCCATGCTGTCAATACTTATCTTTCCTCCTAAATGAAGATATCTTGTTTTCTCCCATATGTTTAACTCCCACCTCTGTGCCCTCTGCTATTTCTCAGACATCAACAGAAGGAATTAAATTCTGAAGTCAATGTACTTTGACTTTTTATAAAACTGAAAGATGTTTTTGAATGTTTTCAATAAGCAGCCTTGCATTTTAATGTGTTTTTTTTAAAACTAAATTTATATTCATTTATTCTTTTCATAAAAATTTGCCAGGCATCTCTTTGTTTTGCACTTCATCATTTCTCATCTCCTTGCCCACCCACGTTAACCTTTCCCTCAGTTTATACATGCTTACTGATTTCTGACATGGTGTAGCAGTTTGTCTGAAGGGTATGCTCGATTTCTTTTTCCATGTTCCTCTATAATGTAATTCAACTTTAGTGCTCATGATTCACAATATAGCTTCAGAATCACTGGTCGAAGCACCAAACATTCAAATAATTTAAATTCACCTACACAGAAGCAAGCAATTTTGGGAATTTTAATAATTTTAGAGTTTTAATCTTCATGTGCAAATGTACCTCTGAAACGCATCTCTGAAATTCAGGGATGAAATCCATCCCCTTAATATCTAAAGAAAAACTACTTAGCAAACTTCCTCAGTAACCCATTCCACTGTTCACTATGACCTCTTAAATTAACCTATTCATTATGGCCATTCCCTCTTGCTTTATCCCAGTAAAACAGAAAACACATTGATCTCAGTAGACACTCAATTAAAAAAATTTCCTTCATTTCTCCAAGAGAAATAATACTAAGTCTTTTTAATTTTAAACCTTTTATTCATTATTAGAATTTCTTCTCTACTATTTTTAGATTCTCCATGTCACTCTTTAAGTAAAGGGTCAGAAATAAACAAATCCAGAACTGAAAAAATCTAATAAAGACTGGACTGGCAACAGATGAAATTATAGCACTGACAGGCTGCCCCAATTTTCTTTATTATGACTTGTTTCTCTGGCAGCCTATGCCTGTTTCACTAACAAATGATGGGGCTTCTGGCAGTATTCTTCTCCATGCAAGAATTAGTGCCTGCAAAGTCTCCTAGACAGTACAGACTGGTCACCACACTTGCAGGAAATTCCACAAGGTTGGGGCCGTGTGTGGATCCTCTTTTCTCCCCACCTGGCTAACTGGTTACCCACCTTCTCATGTGGGATTTCAAGTCAGACAGAGCTGAGTTCAAATCCCAGCTGTTCCTTATTAGCTAAATGATCCAGGGCAAGTCACTTTACCTTTCTCGACTACATAATGAGAATAGTAATACTTAATTCACATAGTTGTTACAACAATCACACGGTAAGAACTTTACTTAATGCATATTAGATATTCAACATATGGTAGCTTGAAAACAAAGAAGTTTCCTCTTCTTGGGCATTTGCTTGGCATCTCTTTAACTTTGGCAAGTGTCCAGTCCAGGAAAGTAGTATTTGTCCAATGTCTGTGCGGGAAGTAGCGCTATCCTGCCTTGCTAGAATTATACAAAAGGTAGCACCAGAGCAAAAACGACTATGTGCCCATTCTGTGTCTATGTTTCTTTTTTCCTTAGTAACAGAACTCTCATTTTTAACTGAACCTAAGGCTTCCCAGAAAAATTATATCTGACATAAAAAATATAAGCAGAAATGTCATGTAGTAGCTTCCAGGAAGTTCTTTAAAAGACAGCCAATGCATGACCTTTGCCACCTTCTTTTCTTCTCTTCATTTGTGCTTCCTGGAATTAGGATATGATGAATGGCATTCTAGACTACACCCCGAACTCTGAGGACTCTGGAATATCCCTAGGATGGCAGAGCAGTGAGCTGGAAGAAGCCTGGGTCCCCCAGGAGGGTAGAGGTCTCCTACCAGTCTTCGAATGCCTGTTCCAGACTTCTTTTATAGAAGAAAGAAAAAGCCCCCTCTGTACTTTGGCAAGTGATCATTATTCTTTGGGTTTTCTAGCCTCCTCATCTAAATCTAATCCTAATGTAAGTATCTCCAATCTTTTCATGGGACTCACGTAATAGATTTTAATCAGGGGCAATTTTGTCCTCCAGAGGACATGTGGCAATGTCTGGGGGACGTTTCTGGTTGTCACAACGACAGGGTTGGTACTGGCATCCAGTGGGGAGGCTAGTGATGTTAATATTCCACAATAAATAGAACCACCCCCACAACAAAGAATTATCTGGGCCCAAATGGCACTTTTGCCAAGGCTGAGAAACCTGGGGTTAAATACGTATCTCAGGATCACCAGTAATAAGATGCCCTTTATTCATTACGTTAAACAGGGTAGAAGAATGAGGTGTCTAGATTAATCAATATTCTTTTTTTTTTTTTAAAGATTTTATTTATTTGACAGAGAGATCACAAGCAGGCAGAGAGGCAGACAGAGAGAGAGGGAGAAGCAGGCTCCCCGCTGAGCAGAGAGCCCGATGTGGGGCTCAATCCCAGGACCCTGAGATCATGACCTGAGCCGAAGGCAGTGGCTCAACCCACTGAGCCACCCAGGCACCCCTAATCAATATTCTTCTCAATAGTAACCATCCTCGCAAACAGTGATAAACAGTTTTCAAAGACTTAGAATACAACAATTATAGGATACCTAGCCGAGACTTGAGATTGATAGCAAGTGAAAGAATATCCCATTCAAAAGATATTCTCAATTCTAGTTGTACCTGGGGGGGCGTTTAAAAACCACTGATGCCCAGGTTCTACCTGTAAAAATCCCTGGGTGTGAAGTGAAGGCAAGTATATTTCTCAAGGAGGAGCAAAATCGCTTTCATAAAGCACTTTGTGCAAACACACAGGAATTACACAACGTAGGCAACAGGGGGTATTCCTGGGCCATGATCTGCCTGCTCCCTCTAGGAGATTCTGTAAGGGCAGAAACTTTCATTTCCGCTTTAATGTTTATTCCCACACCCTCTTTCTCTTCAAAATAAAGGAACACAGCGCTTTCTCCAGTGTGGCTGTAATTGTCGGGTCTTACTAACGGATGCCCCTTTGCTCTGACCTCTGGTTTGCCTTCCTTGAGGGTGGTCATCACCCCACCACCCACATAGGTGGTGGGACTCTGTTCAGTTGTCCTTTAGTATCTTGCATGAACAGGACATTTAGATTTCTGGCTCCTGTCTCATTAGCAGAGTGGATGACTTCCACGAGAAGACTCTGGAAAATTAAAAATGTTGTACCAGTCCCGCCACCGCACCCTCACTTCGACACCTTGGATGCCAGAAAAGAAGAAAAAGGAAGTAGCTACAAAGGACAGTGAGATATCCAGCCATAATTTTTTTAAAAGCCTGGGTGATTCTAATATATAGTCAAGGTCGAAAACCACTGGTTTAGTGTACTCGGAGGGAGCATTTCTAGCTCCAGAATCGTATTGCCAAAGCACCTTATGCTGACTCAGAAAAAACCAGACTATCACAGAACTACAAATATGACCTTCAAGATTTCTTTGGTTTGGTTGTTTGTTTTTAATGCATTCCAACCCAGCGGAGTTTAATGACTTTATTTCCTTCAGAAAATATGCACCTATCTTCCAAATATGTATGAAATAAAAGTGGATGGTTTCATCTACTGCTTAGTCTAAATAATACACATTCCCTGCCCTAGGTGGCCTATCTTAAAATCTTACTGAGAACAACATGAAGATAGCGACCTAAAATGCTAATAAAGTCAGACAGCAGAGTGCTCTAATTGTACAAGAAAGACAAAATAGTTCAGACTATGATGGAAGAAACTGCTCCATTAGTGCGAGGCAGCTGATAAGCTTCATCGATGTCTTAGAAAGAAGTCTGATAAAAAGCAATTTTGCCTCTAAGCAAACTGACCATTGAAGAGAGAGCAATTTTTCTTTATTTTATTTTATTTTTTCAGTGTTCCAAGATTCATTGTTTATGCACCACACCCAGTGCTCCCTGCAATCCGTGTCCTCCTTAATACCTACAATCAGGCTCACCCATCCCCCCAACCCTCACCCTTCCAAAACCCTCAGTCCGTTTCTCAGAGTCCACAGTCTCTCATGGTTTGTCTCCCCCTCCAATCTACCCCAATTTACTTTTCCTTTCCTTCTCCTAATGTCTTCCATGTTATTCCTTATGTAAAGAGCAATTTTTCTATCAGATAAACAATAACCAGTAACCAGATAACTTATGCAGCATCACCTTTTTTGACCAAAACGATCAACCTCTACCATGGCAGAGTTGTTCCTGGTACTCTTTCTAGTTCAATCTGGGCAAGAAGCAGAGAAGAAAGGTTAGCCCTCAGATTACCCTAAGATACAATGAGTAAAGACACTGTCCCCTGGATAAAAGATATACCAGTACTATAGCAAACAGAATTGCCTGGAATTTTATCTACAGCAAAGGCCAAGTAACTGTCTCATAGTCACAGGTTGGGGAGAGGTAATGCAGTATTCACAAGAGTATTCAGAAAGTAACTCTGGGTGCGCCTGGGTGGCTCAGTGGGTTGAGCTGCTGCCTTCGGCTCAGGTCATGATCTCAGGGTCCTGGGATCGAGTCCCGCATCGGGCTCTCTGCTCAGCAGGGAGCCTGCTTCCCTCTCTCTCTCTCTGCCTGCCTCTCTGCCTACTTGTGATCTCTCTCTATCAAATAAATAAATAAATCTTTAAAAAAAAAAAAAAAAAGAAAGAAAGTAACTCTGGATGTGTACAGCTTCCACTGAGAAAAATGGCCTTCACAGTATTCTCGCCCAAGGTTCTTTGCCAAGCTGTTGAGGGGACTGTGTGCTCTTCAGGATTACCATGATTCCATAGTAGATGCTGACTAACATATACGACTCCTTGTTCTAAGAGAAATTTGCAGCCCTTCAAAGGAAGTCATCAACAGATCTCCCAAAATGTAAATGAGAAAGTGAAGGTCTACAGAGGGACAGAGGTCAGAAAAATAGGTCATTGCAGTTGCACTCAGTCATTATAGCAACTTAATTAAATCTGAAAATGTATTCTGTTTTCTAACAGAGTGGGCACTTTAAGAGTTTGATAATCTAATCCTCAAAGTACCTCCTGAGTGTCCTCCCCATAGGTTCTATGAACTCTGCTGGAAACAAAAGCCAGAAGTAAAGTAGAAGACAGGAAAGAGAACAGGAACATATGCAACAGGAATATATATGGGATGGGTGATAGGAAGAGATTAGGAAAATTCTGATAATACTACTGAAGATGCTTCAGTATCTTGAAAGTAAAAATGGGGGTGCCTGGGTGGCTCAGTTGGCTTAGCGCCTGCCTTCAGCCAGGTCAGGATCTCGGGGTCCTGGGACTGAGCCCCATGTCAGGCTCCCTGCTCAGTGGGGAGTCTGCTTCTTACTCTTCCTCTCCCTCTGCTCCTCTTCCCCACTCATGCTCTCTCTCTGCCTTAAAGAAAATTAAAAAAAAAAAAAAAAAAAAAGAAAGAAAACTCAAAAGGCATTCTTTAAAATGCAAACAACCCAATTATCCATTGGCTGACAAAAGAATAAACAAAATATGGTATATTCATACAATGGAATGTTATTCAGCCAAAAAAAGAAATGAAATATTGCGACATACCACAACATGGATGACCCTTGAAAATATTATGCTGAATATAAGCCAGACACAAAAGGCCACATGTTACATGATTCCATGTATATGAAATGTCCATAATGGGCAAATCCACAGAGAAAAGAAAGTAGATTAATGGTTGCCAAGGGCTGGGTAGAGAAAGAATGGGGAGTGACTGCTAATGGGTACAGGATTTCTTCTTAAAATGACAAAAATAATCTGGAATTAGAGGTAATGGTTGCACAGTCTGAAGATACTAAAAACCACTGGAACATGATACTAAAAACCACTGGAACATGTATTTTAAAATGCTGAGTTCAACAGGGTATAAACCATATCTCAGTGTCTAAAGAATAAGCCACTCTTTAGCTCAGCATTTCTACTGCCCCTTAGCCTCTCCATGCTCAACAGAGCGCCTGCTTCTCAGGATACCCAACGTGTTAGACTTCAGTGTTGCCCTATTTATGACAACAAGAGGAAGTGATCTTACAGAAAGACTTAAGGGCTCATACCATTTTTATTTTCACCATGTTTTAAAGGGGAAAATGTCATGTCAGGACCCCTAGTGTTCATCTTTGGCCACTCAGGTGAAGGCAATCCAAAATGCCCCTACTGTGACAAAAGCAGGTTGTCCAGTCATCCTAGGGCTTTTGTTTCTAAAGGTCAATTCTTACTGAGTTTCTTCTTTACCTACTATAGGACCAACTGCCAAAATTAAAATAGTCCCGAATAGTCCCGAGCCTCTGACTAGTGCATTTTGAAAAAGATAAACCATTCATTCTAATCAAGATTCATTCATCTCATACTACAGAACTGTAGTATGCCTCAAAATAATGCCCTCTAATCACAAAATAGTCTTTTGGTACCTTTTTATTATACCACTGTCTGTGTCAACATATGTGCAGTGCTGGGATCTTTTGTGGATACACAAAACAGAACATTCATAAGTCTGGAAGTAGAATGAACACTGATTCAGTTAACTATCTGCCACTATTGATCCTAGATTGTTATCTTAAACTTCCTTGAAGTTACCCAATGATCCACTTCTAACTGTATTCTGAAAGACTGCTTAACAGGGAAAAGTCCTTAGGAAGGCAAGGCCTCCGCAATCTATCCACAGTATGTTGACAACAGTTATCCTGCTGTTATACAGTTATATACTATTATACAGTTATACAGTTATACTGTCTATAACAGATACTACTGTCGTGAACAGTATCTGTTCACAAACAATGCATTAAGAGAAAACTATAATTTCACAGAGGGTGACCTTGGTCATACCACAGGCAGTGTATCCGGGAACAAAGGGTAAAACAGCACCCAGGTAGAGCAAAACTGGGGTATCAGCTTGTACAGCATCTCTAGAACCAGCACTTTGTGTGTGTGTGTGTGTGTGTGTGTGTGTGTGTTGGCAGTTTAAGGCAAAGAGGAGGCAACAAGGGTGTACTGTCCTTGTGAGCTCTTTCACTTTCCATAGAATGACACTTTAAACTCCTTTTAAATTTCAAAGAAAGTCATGATAAGAAATGACCTTTGAGTGTGTATAACCTGTATACTCCAGATAACAAATCTGGGATATTGACCCTTGCCTTCTTTATTAGCTCAAGGGTCACAATAATCAAAAATGAATTTCTAGTTTCAGACACAAATGATTATAAATCTCTAATAAATGAGTACCACATAGCTTTTCAAGACTATGCATGGAAAGAGAAGCATAAACAAATCTCCAGAGATTATATCCTTTAAGAATTAAATGATCTGTATACACAATCATACAACTGAAGCCATCATTATACATCTGCAGGACCTAAATTAATACAGGACACAGTTTACAAGAACATGGTACCCTCTATAAATGTACACCTCTTATAAGAGTGTATTATTCAGATTAGAAGACTAAGCAGCACAACTCACCTTAATGGTGACCCAAATCTAAAATCCTTGAAGAGTTCAAAGATTGTTTTAGCTAATATTTTATTTTCCATCTATGATTCATCAAAATTACTTATCAGAGACAAAATGGACATACTGGAGTTGCCTTTCTTCCCCATGTATTATTGTTTGGGGACACTAAAACAGAAGAACTACAGAAACAGAAGCCTAGAAAAGCTAAAAATTATATATTGCTATATAATCATACTGTTTATGCATATACTATGGCAATAAAAAATAAATATACAAAAACAGACACATTCACCCCTAAGATATCTCAAGTACAACAAGGAAGATTCAATGCCCCCATCAAAGAGACTCCCAGGTATATTTCAAATGTGTTTCCTCAAAATATTTAGTCAAGAACCCATGATTCCCAAACCTGGGCCTGCATTTTCTAAGAAAAATTAAAATCAATGCAATATTCCATTATATAATTTTAAAAACATATCATCTCCTTCCCATTTTTTCTAAGTAAATTTCTGAGCAGCTAAGTAGTTACTCTTACAACTAAACAGCTTGCAATCTATTATAACCTAATTACCTGAAAAACAGGATACTTGGGGAAAAAAAAAAAACTAATTCCTCTGCTAAAGGAGAAGCTGGATAAATTTAGTTGTCACTGAGTAGTAAGATTTATGGACTTCCTTTATTTCTGCCTCCCTGACAACCACATTTTTTTAGTACCTAACTAGGCAGAGGATGATAATAAGTAGCTACTGTCATGCTATAATTAAAGATCAAATACCTTAGCTGCTTCAGGAACTCAACATCAGAGTTGCTATTAATAAGCTTGATGAACTCTTCATAAGATGGAGCATAGGTGTAGGCTCTCTTGTGATGTTCATTCATCTGTTCTCTGCGTTCCAGCTGGGCAAGTAGCATCTGGTTAATGTAATCTGGATTACTAAGTAACTCCACTACTGGCTTCAAGACTGTGGGAAGAAGAAAGCAACACTGAAAAAGGTATGTTTCTTTGAAGGAACTGTTTTTCATTTACAGAACTGAAACCACTTCTGGTGGTTTAACTACCCAAATGGGGACAAACAATTCAAATATTCAAAAATCTGTGTGCACACACAGCTCCCTCTGGATATGCTACCAACTATGGCTACAATCAAGTGGTTGTTTTAACAAATGAGTTAAGTTTAATAATGAAAGAGTGTCATTTGGAACCCAAGCTCTTAACATTGATATAAAAATTAAGTACACTGATTTTTTCCTTTTGTTTATTTAGTTAGTTAGTTTAATAAGGCTCATGTGTTTTGTCTGCCAAATGAAAGTTAACATTCTCACAACTGAAAAAAGCAGGCCTCAGGGGAGAAGTTGTTAAAAAGTCAATAATAACAACTACAAACTCATCCTACTAACAAACTCATCCTACTAACTTTAGGTTAAAAAGTTCCCTTTTCAGGGTATCTGGGGGGCTCAGTTGGTTAAGTATCAGAATCTTAATTTCAGCTCAGGTCATGATCTCAGGGTCCTGGGATCAAGCCCAGTGTCGAACCAGCTTGAGGACTCTCTTCTTCTCCTTCTGCTTCTCCCCCCCACCCCACCCCCACCACTTTCACACACACTTGCTCACACATACCCTCTTTTTCTAAAATAAATAAATAATCTTTTTTTTTTAAAAAAAAGGGGGGTTCCCATTTCTAGGGCACCTGGGTGGCTCAGCTGGCTAGGCAACCAGCTCTTAAGCTCAGCTCAGCTGCTGATCTCAAAGTCATGAAGCCAAAAAAACAAAAACAAAAAAACTCCCTTTTCTCTATGTTTGGTATCCACTAATGACCACAAATAATAAATGAGACAATCAATCAACGCATATCAAATGCAATGTTATTTGGGATTTTGAGGTAAGAGAAATTTCTCTTAGGTCATATTTTCTTCCGTTTTCGTATTCTGGCCAAGCACCTTCCTCATTAAAATTCCTTTAGTAATTACATTATGTTGTGGTACAGTTCCTTTTTTATTTATTCCAAGTTCACAAAGTTACATATAGGCATTGTCAATGAATTTTCTATCTTAAAAGTATTCTAAGTAAATGCACACTAGAGTTCAAGTACAGATATTCTTTCATCGATGTATATATTATTGACCTGGATAATTCAAAAGCTATCCCAAATGGATGCTTGCCTGTGAAGAACATAAGGACTAATTATCCTGTGTCAAAATAAACAATAGAATGGACTATGTATTTGGCAACATGTTACATAAAAAACCTGTCTGTCATGGAGGGCCAAATAAAGCCGTCTTTGAATAACACTTCACATTTGAAAACCTGAAAATATCTTAGCTCCCACGCATCCCATGATATACAAGGGCAGCATAGGTAAAGTGTTATCACATTAGTATGGAACAATTGTTTGCATAATCATCACATTAGTAATATGAATTATTTACAAGTCTACCTTTTGTTGTGAGTATTTCTGCAAGCATTATACGTAAGCTGAGAGACTGGACATCTTTTGAGGGAAGGAGACAGAACACCAGAACCCGAGAACACATCTGTAGGAATTTCACTTCATCATATGAGTTCCTCAAGCATGTATGTAACACAAAAGGCCTTGGTTGTTCTTCATGTCTAAAAGAAATTGATGAAGAGGGGAAGAGGAAGGAAGGAAAGTTCTGAAAACAATTCAGTTATGTATCATTAAGTATAAAATATCTCAAATGGACAATATATCAGTTTTAATAATTGTGTCCACTCCTCAAAAATGTCAATAGCTAATAATTTTCTCAGTCACAGACTAATTTAGAAAAATGCTAATGCATGCTCTTTCAGGATTTCAAACCTTAAGTAGCATCAACAATTACACATAACTCCCAAATCACAGCAACAATCCAGAAAATTATGTTTCTTTTTTTTTTAAAGATTTTATTTTATTTATTTATTTGACAGAGATCACAAGTAGGCAGAAAGGCAGGCAGAGAGAGGAGGAAGCAGGCTCCCCGCTGAGCAGAGAGCCTTATGCGGGGCTCCATCCCAGGACCCTGAGATCATGACCTGAGCTGAAGGTAGAGGCTTTAACCCACTGAGCCACCCAGGCACCCCTCTGTGTGTTTCTTTAACTGGACTATTTTTAAGTCTTCTAGACATCTTCTTAAATGTGATCTATTGCTTCATTATTCAAAAAAAAAAATCTAAGAAAATATTACCAGGGTGACTAGCCAGCTTTCCTGACTAGGTAATCACGGGATAAAAATGCTATGGGTTTTCTACTGAAGAGAAGGTCCATGACTTATCTGGTGCTACATAAATTGATGGCAAATTGCCTTCTGTGTGGTTCCCAAGTATTTTCTAAATAGTCTTGACAGCTGTGGTCAGAGGCTTCGCTATCAGCACTGACCTTATCCTTATCCCAGGACCATTAATTTGGAGGATCCTGAGTGAAGAGGAATAGAAAGCAGAACCTTCTATACCTCCTTTTCCCACAGTACCTTGATAGTAGTAGTTCAAGAAAGACAGGGACATTCATTCTTCTAACACCTTCTAGATAAGAGGGAACATTTATGGACTTCTTATAGTAACTAGGTGCCAATCCTGAGGAAGTACTGACACTATGTAGAGCAGGAGGGATCACTCTAGTGCTAAACAGTGACGAAACAAATGCATCTTGGTGCCTTTTACGACAAGCACCTCCAGAATGCTGACTGCAATTTCTTTCTGCACTGGAGAATGAAGACTAGTCTTCCATAGAAGACTAATCCTCCAAAAAAGGAAGATTTCCTCTTTTCCTTCTAAGACAACCAAGAAAAATTCAATATTAATGTGAAAAGCCAACAAAATAAACAGATTTTAAGAATAACCCTTTACATATATACTAATCATATGCTGACTTTTTAAAAATGGCATCTTCAGGGTGCCTGACTGGCTCCATTGGTAGAACATGGGACTCTTGATTTGGGGCACATGAGTTGGGGTTATTAGGGCTCAAGTAAAGTACATTTAAAGTGGCATCTTCAATTATTTGAAATTCTAGCTATGCTGCCAGTTAGAGATGATCTTTTAATATAGTAAGATCTAGATGCTACTCTTGTCTCATCAAGCACTTTTAAGGATAAAACTTTACTCTAAAATATGTATTCGGTTGACAATTATTGGAGAAATCTGGCCCAAAAAAACTGACAGAAGCTTCTTTCTATAATATCAAATCCCTCTCAAAGTATACGCAAACCCTTCTCTGTTCCAGTGGAAAGCAGATCAAAGGATCCTAGCCAACAGACTTCTACAAGTTCATCTCCCTCCTAGAACTGAGTTAGGGAAAACTTTCTGAGTGAGCATAAAAGGCCAGATATCTGGTCAAAAAAATGAGGTCCATCTGAGGAAAAAGGGGAGACCAGTGCTTCCCTGGAATCCCTCTGCTCACTCCAAGCCGTATATTCCTATGATGCCTTCCGGTTCATGGGCATCGAGTACTGCTTCAGAACCCAGGAAAAGATCCCTAGGCACGTGGCTGCTTCTGGGTCATGATGTGTCCACGTGCCTGCGTCCAGGCAGCAGCCTTCTTCTGCTGGTGTGGACGGATCATTTGTTTACTCTAATGCCTACTACTTGCATCTGGGCTCTCCCTCCTTGAATGAGCAAAAGGACATTCACCTTTTGGAAATTTCGCATGTACAACAAGACTTAATCTTCCCACCTACGCTGATGAGCAGGCATCATGAACAGCATTTCATAGATGAGAACACTGAAGATCTGAGTGGCTATGCAAATAGTCCAAAGTCAGAGGTAATAAACAGTAGAACTAACTCTCCTGTTCTGCCTGACTCTCTAGTCCAGACTCTATGCTACCCCAGAATCAAAGATTGCAAAGAGGAAAAGGGTGAAAAATCCAGAGATAAAGACAGAATATATGAATAAAAAACACTTTCCCCTCAAACAGAATGACTATGCTTGACGAGTAAATCAAACACAAAGGGAATGTAAGAAGGAGACTGTGAAATTAAAGATGCTGCTGATTAAACAGCTTAAAAAGAATCAGTTTTAGATTTTCCTGAAACATGCTGGAACAAGACAGATGGGACAAAGGAAGAGGAAGCAGAGGCAAGCCTTAAATGTGATCTGGACTGGGTTTAAAGCAGCAACAGAATGTCGGCCTGGAAATAAACACAAGCTGACTGAAAAGCTGCCCCCACACAACTGCCTAACAGTCAACCAGCGTATGTGTTGCTTTTATTAATGCAATTTATTATTGTCTTGTCTGACAGTGGCCAATTCAATTGGGTGCTTCCCAGGCTGCCAAAGTCATTTTGCAGCCAATAGATACCTGCACACCAGTGGAGATTTCTAGGATGAGGACACTATTTACCTGGGGCAGGCAAGTGCAGACACAGCCATCAAACCTAGACACATTGTCTAGCAGTCTCATTATGTGATTTGTAGAAAATAATGCATAATCAGATATTAGTTCTCTAGAGTTCACTTCTAGGGCATAATCATCTATATGAAAAACACCAGTAGCCTACTGGCACTTCTTCAAATATCTATAATCCCAGAGTACAGTGGTAAGACTTTTTTTTTCTTTAATTAGAATTATCAACTAGAGCTTCTAGGCATAGCCCAGATATCAACAGAATAAAATCTACTGTTGGTATAAGAAAACTAGAAGCCCAGAGGGAAGGCATTTCTAAAATGGAATCAATTCTCTGTTTCTATTACTGTGATGCTTTACCCATAATATCTTTATATTAGTCACAAAAGCAGTAATTTCAGAAGCTGGTAAATGTCTCCATGAAATATATATGTTCATGTTCAAATTAGATCATCATAAAAATACTAAATTTCTCTAACCACTTGCTCTTCTCCTAAACCTAAATCTATCCATCTTCTCACTGGAATAAAACATGGATTTAAAATACTGTCCTTCACTGAACCATAATTTAAGTACTTTAAAATGAGCATCCCCTGAGTTCCAACAAGTCTTGGACAGCATCTGGCAGGCAGAAGTCAGGAGCACTTTACACAACAGATACTGCAGCAAACTAGCAGGAGCTCCTAGGGGTTGCTGAACACTTGAAAGGAGTCGCTGAAGCTCTTGAGATGCCAGGGTATAACCCTAGAGTCCTCATTCTCTCACGTTCCTTGTTAGTTCACATACTTGCTGGGAGCTGCTTTCTCCACCAACAGCAATTTTCAAAGGGTGGTCTGAGGACTCCGCTGTGTAATATAAAATGTCATCTGTCTTTTTCACCCTGTTCTTACACACACAGTGGAGTATCCAGAGGCTACCTAATGTGTGCTAACACCCCGAGTCTACTGCCTAATGGCAAGAGAACTGTGTATTTGTACACTTTAAAAATGTCTTGGTTTGGGGGTGCCTGGGTGGCTCAGTTGGTTAAGCAACTACCTTCGGCTCAGGTCATGATCCTGGAGTCCCAGGACTGAATCCCACATAGGGTTTGCTGCTCGGCGGAGAGTCTGCTTCTCCCTCTGACCTCTCTCCTCTCATGCTCTCTCTCTCATTCTCTCTCTCTCTCTCAAATAAATAAAATCTTGGGGAAAAAAGTCTTGGTTTTAATAGCTGACATGGTGAACACTGATAGGATAGCAAGAGGTAAGGTGGCATATGTTTAACCACCAGCTCCCCCGGGGGAAAATCATCTCTGACTTGTAGCATTCTCCCATTGCACAGTGTAAGTACTCCCGCCATGGCTAATGACAAGCTAGCAAGGTAATATCCCTGATCTCAAAGTAGGGAAGGGATGTGCACAGTCAGCTCTTGCAAACCAGTACAAGCTGGTCCCAGAACCCCATGAGATAGAACCCACATAAACAAGGTGCTTTTGAGAGTGCATGGCTGGGTCAGAAGAACACGCAACTCTTGATCTTGGGATTGTGAGTTTGAGCCCTACATTGGGTGTAGACATTACTTAAAAATAAGATCTTTAAAAAAAAAATGCCTTTAGGTTTTCAATAACTTTAAGAGTATAGGGGATCCCAAGACCAAAAAAAAAAAAAAAAAAAAATCTTAGAACCACAGCACTACAGTAATTTTTTTCAAATCATGGATTGTGGCCCACAAGGAATAAGTTAAAATCCAGCTCATCTCAAACATCATTTTTAGAAAGATTTTAACACAAAAGTATCAGTTATTGCAGGTAATAATATTGTTTTATGAAACTGGGTCACAGTATAAAATGTATTTCTTACTATGGGTCACAATTTTTTAAAAATGCAAAATACTGGGGGCAACAAACTGAAAAATATTAGGCGCATGATAGCTCTGCACATTTTGATCTCATAAGCCTGTGTGACACAGACTTTGGGAGAAAGCACGATTCATGGAAAGAGGCAGTATAGCCAAGAACAGGGAGCTGCTGCTGCTCAAGGACATTTAGCAACTAGGCCCCACTGAGCAACAGCACAGGGCCCAGCAGGCTTCTCAGCAGAGAATAGGAGATACCACCTGCCCGATAAGGATGCCAATGTTTACTCATCCTTGTGTGTATTTTTCAGATACCTTGTCTCTCCCATGAAAGTAGAGGTAGAATAGTATCAGTGCGAATAGGCCACATTAAATTAAGGAGCCCCCTCCTACTAAGTCCACATCCAAACAGGCAGAAGGCTACTCCTCTCCTGCAGTAAGACGACTTTTACATGCAAGCTAGACGTGCTGTAATTCAGCATTCTCACTCATTCAGGAATAGCACATGCAATTAGGATCCCCCCAGCAAACCTCTGAACATAAGGATTTGTTACAAGCACAAAAATGGCCTTAAAGTCTTCCTTCCAAAGGCAGAATCACTTCATAGGTACACATCTTGTCAGTGTCAGTGGAACAGTACAAAGAACTAAGGAGCCTAACTATTCGCACTTTTCACATTGAAACATTTCTAATTATAGCCCACAACCTCCAATATTGAGTTCCTTTAAAAAGTCAGTTTTCAGGATATTGTGATGCAACAGAGTTCTCAACACAGGACTCACAAAAGGAAACATGAATTCTAAATCTTTCTAAAAATTGTTAATTCATAGACATTTCACAATATAAAACACTACATTTAAATTTTCTACTTCTAGGTACTCATGATTCTACAAACAAGTTCATGACAGTACCAACTTGGTAAAATTAATTTCATTAAGTTTTTCACAAATTAAAGAAGTCAATAAAGGGGTTTTCTATTAGAGAGTTATAAAAAAAAATCTACTCTATCACAACACTGTAACTGTTCTCCTTCAATATATCTACACTTCAAGCCAAACAGCAGCAAGAGGCAGAAAATTCTAGAGTTTTCTCTTGACTTTGACCCCTTTCTGTATACGAAAAATATTTTAATATTTTTTTTAAGATTTTATTTATTTATTTGACAGAGAGAGATCACAAGTAGGCAGAGAGGCAGGCAGAGAGAGAGGAGGAAGCAGGCTCCCTGCTGAGCAGAGAGCCGATGCGGGACTCGATCCCAGGACCCTGAGACCATGACCTGAGCCGAAGGCAGCGGCTTAACCCACTGAGCCACCCAGGCGCCCAAAAATATTTTAATGTAGAAAAAAGGTGGGGGAGATTGTTCATGTTAGAACAGTTACCTGGCATTTGCAGCTTTCAGGTCACAGAAATGAGTGAGTAAAGTCCTCACAACATCATTGCAGACGACTTTAACCACATCCACGTGGCTCAGTCTGTGACGCAGCTGTCTGGCAATTTCCCAAAAGTCTTCCAAGAGCAGATGGTAAAGCTGTCCCTCATCTCTGCTGAGATTTCCATACCAGGACAGAACGTAATCTCTATAACTGTAGTCAAACACTACCAGGAATAAACAAAGCAATGAGTAAAACTTAGAAGCATACACTTAAAGAAGCATATACCACGACCACATTTCTACTGGAAGCTGACAACCCACTATTTAATATGCACTGTTTAAAATACAAAGCAAATAGATAACCACACAAGAGAAGACGTATCTTTCCTAGAATATTTAAAAATAAAAAGATTCTCAGATAACTAAAATTCTGAGGGTGTGGTGACCACATGTCCTGAATTTTTGTGGACACACCAATTTTTAAATATTCTATCCTGGGGCCAACCGATCTAAATTTATCAAAAAACAGAGTGTCTTACACAGTGGCAACCACTTATCGAGTCTGCCAATTATCAATTTATTGCCTCTTGCTTCCAAATTCACCCTTTTTTGCCCTGCTTTATGATACTGGAGATGGACCATGTAAACATTTCCTTGCCAACCCATGCCGTGTTAGAGTCTGTCGGGAGAGGATGCCGGAGGGACTGCGGAGGAGGAAAGGGCTTCTTCCCATCCTGGTTCCTGTGTGTTCTCTGATTGCTCCTGCAGTGTGCAGCAGGTGGCAGCACATGGGGCACCAGATGGCCGCACTCCCAGCAGATTCCAATGGCACTCAGAGGGCAGCTGCCCAGAGAAGTCTGCTAGCACCCTGGGGGTGGCTTCCCCAGCCTGAGTTATATCCCCCAAACTTCTCCACCATTACATGGGCCACAGCTGTGCCCTCTCCAGTGAGGCCTGGATCTCAGCTCTGGGGTGAAGAAGGAACCCACTCCCAAATGCATCACTCCTTAAAGTGCTCTGTCTCGGCCATAGGACTAGTGGGTGCTCCCATTATTTGCTCTTCCTATATTCTTTGGAGTTCTCTTTATTCCTCAGTAGTCAAGTTCTCTTGCAAGTTAATAAGTCTTTAAAAAAAAAAAAAAAAAGATTTTATTTACTTGACAGAGATCATCACAAGCAGGCAGAGAGGCAGGAGGGGGCAGAGTGGGGTTGGGGAGAGCAGGCTCCCTGCTGAGCAGAGAGCCCCATTGCAGGGCTCAGTCCCAGGACCCTGAGATCATGACCTGAGCTGAAGGCAGAGGCTTAACCTGCTAAACCACCCACGTGCCCCTAATCATTCTTTATATTAAACTTTCTTGTTCAAGTACTCTGTGTTTTCTGTCTCTTACTGAGACCCCAACTAATGCAGGAAGAATCCGTTAAGTCAGATATCACAGCCGGCTCAGCATCTGTGGCTGACAACCTTCTGTGGAAGATTTCTAGTATCTCTCTTCTTAATTCTGGATCAATTTTATGCCTTGGATATAAAAACCCTTAGCTCTAGACCAGTGCTGTGCAACAGAATATGAGAGTCACATATGTAATTTTAAGTGTCTAGTAGCCACATTTAAAAAAGGAAAAAGAAACAGGTTAAATTTTAATAATATTTTTCAATTAATAAACCCCAAATATTATGATTTCAATACAGAATCAAGATTATCAATTAATAAAATTCTTTTTCCATGTTAAGTGTTCACCATCTGGTATATATTTTATATTTCCAGCACATCTTAATTTGGACTAGCCACATTACTTAATCGCCATTTCTACACAGCAGTTCTCTGTTGCTCAGGGAAGATCAAGTCTGCATAGAAGATGAAGATTGAAAAATAAAAACGTTACTGGACTTAAGTCATGAGTTCCCCAAGGGAGAAAAGCACAGCCTCATATCTGTGTTTCAGCATAAGGATACCTGTACTATTTTTTCATCACTGCTTATTTCTCAAGGTTTTCTCTTTCCTTCTTCAAATACCATTTGGCTTTATTTTGATATGACCATCATTGTCTCAGATAGTCTATCCTCTTGCTTTGCTTTGGGAATCCTGTAGAATAAAATGTAACTTGGGATCCTGATTTACTGCACGCCTGGCCCACAAATGTCTAACCCATAATTCTCAAATAGTTTGGCAGGTCAGGCTCATTTTATTCATCTTGGCTGCTCCACACCAGTTTTAAGTGGGCTTGGTGGGGGTAGATGAGCAGGTGATAGGAAGGAGGTCATATTTCTCAGAAAACTAAATAGCAATGGAACCTCCAGCTCAGAGTTCATCCTATGTAAGGATTCCATATATGTGCAAAAGCCCACAAATCAAGGAAAACACAATTCTTGTTTTGATATTCCGTGATGGCTTTTTTTTTCCCTCAGAATATCAACTATGAAAGTGTACCCAAGGGTGCCTGGGTGGCTCAGTGGGTTAAGCTGCTGCCTTCAGCTCAGGTCATGATCTCAGGGTCCTGGGATTGAGTCCCGCATCGGGCTCTCTGCTCGGCAGGGAGCCTGCTTCCCTCTCTCTCTCTGCCTGCCTCTCCATCTACTTGTGATTTCTCTCTGTCAAATAAATAAATAAAATCTTTAAAAAAAAAATAAAAAGAAAGAAAGTGTACCCAATGCTTTTCCAGATTTCCAGAATTTCTACATTGCAGATTTATAGTAATTCACAAAATGGCATTTTAAATTCCGTAGGTCAAAAACATACATAAAGCATCAAGAATTTTGTTCACAGACACATGTACAACGGTTTAGCTAAATCCTCAAAGTGATACCACTGGCCTAAGTAGTGGGATAAAATACTTAAGACAGCTTAAGCCTTATAGTGGAGAACCATTATAGCCAAAGACTAAGAGGCACTGAAAAGATAAAAAAAAAAGAAAGAAAGAAAGAAAGAAAGAAAGAGAAAAAGAAAATAACTCAATCTTTTATTTTTCATTAAAGAAGCATTTAATTCTGGCATATAAAGCTTCCAGTATATATGGTAGAATAGATAGCCACTGGACACAAAATGCAAAATAAAGGCAAAACCAACAAATAAATCACATCCTAAATGTTTTGGCTTTTTTCTGCTCACTTCCAGATATTAATTTGAATAAATGGTTATGTTTTCTAGAGTTTACAAAAAGTAGCCACATCTCATTCCTTTTAAAAAAAAATTTGTTTTCTTTTCTTTTTTTTTTTTTTTTAAAGATTTTATTTATTTATTTGACAGAGAGAGATCACAAGTAGGCAGAGAGGCAGGCAGAGAGAGAGGAGGAAGCAGGCTCCCTGCCGAGCAGAGAGCCCGATGTGGGACTCGATCCCAGGACCTGAGATCATGACCTGAGCCGAAGGCAGCGGCTTAACCCACTGAGCCACCCAGGCGCCCTCTTTTTTTTTTTTTGAGAGAGAGAGATCGAGAAAGCATAAGCAGGTAGAGGACCAGAGGGAGAGGGAGAAGCAGGCTTCCCACTGAGCAGGGAGCCCCACGTGGGGCGGGCTTGATCCCAGGACCCTGGGATCATGACCTTAGCCAAAGGCAGACGTTTAACCAACTGAGCCATCCAGATGCCCCAACACATCTCATTCCTAGTTGGACTATTCCAACTAGGAGAAGGCATAAATGGTTTCTGACCTGGATATTTAAGAAAATGGGGCAAAAACAGGAATAGGATAATCCCATAATCTCATTTATGGACACAAATAGACCACGGTTCCTACACAGTAATTGAGTTACATCCTCTCAAGAAATTGAGGCGCCCATCAAAAAACCCCGAAATCTTGCCATTTGCAATGACGTAGATGGAATTAAAGGGTATTATGTTAAGCGGAAATAAGTCAATCAGAGAAAGACAAGTATCATATGATCTCTCTGATATGAGGAATTTGAGAGGCAGGGCAGGGGGTCATGGGGGGTAAGGGAGGGAAAAAATGAAACAAGATGGGACTGGGGAGGGAGATAAACCATAAGAGACTCTTAATCTCAGGACGCAGGGTTGCTGGAGGGGAGATGGGAGGATGGGGTGGCAGGGTGATGGACATTGGGGAGGGTATGTGCTATCGTAAGTGCTGTGAAATGTGTAAGCCTGATGATTCACAGACCTGTACCCCTGGGGCAAATAATACATTGTATGTTAATTTAAAAAAAAAAAAAAAAGAAAGAAAGAAATTGAGTCTCCAAGAAGTGAAATAACTGGCTCAAAATCAAATAGGTGGTAAAGCCAAGTGTCCTATCTGCCAGTCACCCTTCCTACTCAGCACACAGTAGTCCTGCATGAAGGTAGAACAAACAAGTCACACGAGTAAAAGACAGGAGAAATCTGAAAGAGCATCCTTCTCCATTAGACATTCAGCTTGTTTGAAACATTTATGTGAAAAAAAATATGCAAACGGCTACACTTTAAAAATTGTGCCAGAAGGCACTAATAGGACGAATGGGTGGAAGTCATAAGAAAAATGTTTTTTTCTGTTTGACATAAGGAGGAACTGAATAAAAACATTAAAGCTGTCCAAGATTAACAGCAGATGGTGAATATCCTATCATAAGAAACTTTTAAACAAGCTGGATATCCAATGGACAAGGATGACCTAGAAAAATTTATTTCCTGTGATGGGGGGCTGAATTATATAATCTCCACAGAGCCTTGTCTGCAAAGCTTTTAGACCCTTCTTCTGGTAAGAGCCACCCTGACAACAAAGCACTGCTAATTTATTCATTTTCAATTCTTTCACCCTTACTCTTTTACTAAACAAAGTTGTCACACCACAGAATTTTTAGCTAGTAGCAAATAAATCTACAATCCAAAACGTTTGGGAAATAGAAGTATTTTTCCTTTCATTAAAATTGAGTTTCAAATTATAGAAGGAAAAGCAATTATAAGGGACTTAATATCTTTAAAATAAGATCTTCTTAGCATGCTAAGGATTTATGTGAAGGGCATATTCATCTACATAATTTCCCATCACACTTGTTAACCACACACTGCATATGCTAATTAATACAGCTCTAAAATACTCCTCCGATACTACATTTTTGTTAGGAATTGATAAAAATGAACATTGGTAAAAATCTCAACTCAGGGGCACCTGGGTAACTAAGTCAGTTAATTGTCTTTGGCTTAGATCGTGATCTCAGGGTCCTGGGATCAAGCACACACACCCCCCCCCCCCACATCCCACTTCCTGCTCTGCGGGGAGCCTGCTTCTCCTTCTCCCTCTGCCTGCTCGTGTGAATGCTCCAGCTCTCAGTAAAATAAAATCTTCAAGAAAAAAAAAAATCTCAACTCAGTAATAGAAGATATACCTGGAACTAACAAATCTCTATCAGTAGCTTATCAGTATACCTTCAAGCTAAGTATTATAAAAATAGAGCAAATATAAAAAGTATGAACCAAGGGGACTTGGCTGGCTCAGTCCATAAAGCATGTGACTCTTGATCTCAGGCCATGAGCTTGAGCTCCATGTCAGGCAGAAAAAAAAAAAAAAAGTATGAAACAGAACCATGATTCTAACTATATACAACATATCTACATATACTCATTTGTATACAAGTGCACATATGAACAAAATATTTTAAAATGTATCCTATGGATCAATTTGAGGAGACACAGAAATTCATGATAAAATTGTTTTATGGTCTCTATAAGAGATAAATAGGAGTACTATAACAAACCAAATGAGAAATAAAAGAATAATTATCTTCATTGCCAAGCAAAGAGTCTTTCTTCTAGCAGCCAACAAAAATTCAAGTGCTGTTATCAAATCTATTTTCTAGACTACTCTCAATGAAATAAGCAGGTAAAAAGGAATCACTGCAGATTACAAAGAATGGAGTAACATGTTTGAAACTTTAATTTTAGTAGGATTAATGTGAAAAGAGGATTTAGGGTAACAAAGTAGGGAAAAACTGTAAGTAAAGAGACCAATTTAAAGGCCATCATGTTAGTCTAGATAATGTGATGTTAGGTACTCTCTGCCTATACATATTCAGAATAAAGAATGACTCAAACTAAAGGAAGAGTATAAAAGAAAGAGCTCCATAAGAGCCATTCTACTTCTGCCTTTCCCCAGAGCAATTCAAGACAGAGCCTTCCTGCTCAAGAGGTAAGGCCCCAGGGGTCATAAACATCCATGGCCTAAGTCCCTTGGAACAAAGAAAGTGCTGAACCAGAATCTGACCTAATGGGGTAATAAGGACAAGTCACCCTGAGGTGACTCGGGATAGCCAAGTAAAACTTAGGCTATAGAGCTGAGATTTCATACTCAAAGATTTTCAAAAGTATGTCCTGTCAGTCTTCCTGGGAATGTAACGTTGGGAGAAAACTTTTGAGAGCATCTGGTTTAGAAAGATGGCTGTTCTGACTTCTCAAATATATGGTTCATTCATACCATATCTGAACCCCAAAATACAGTTTCTACACTTAAAAATCGGCTAACAAAGCACAGCAATAATATACTTTAATCATCTTCCCTGGGTATACCATTCAGCTTCTAGCACTTTTAGCTTTAGTAATTTTTTTTGAAGATTTTATTTTTAAGTAATTTCTACATACAACATGGGGCTCAAACTCACAACCCCAAAACCAAGAGTTGCATGTTCCACCAACTGAGTCAGCCAGGCACACCTCAAAGCTTTAATAATTCTTACTAGTTCACAGAAAGCCAAACTGTATTATTTTGAGCTACATTCTTAAATATTACTTCTTTCTTCTTTGTAATTCAATCTATCAAGATTTAAGGCCAAGTCCTAATTTAACTGAGCTATAACACAAGCACACTTTAGTAACAATGACAAAAAACCCACCCACATTTATACATGCATATACACACACACCCCTTGTGTTTTACTCAACTCTTTGAAAAAATCTGTTTTTAAAATACTTATTCTAAAGGGACTGAAATGAAGATATAAAAGTAAGATGGAATAATTATGTTATCTACTTCAAACTAACGTTAGGGGGAAATTTTTAAATAGTTCGTAAGCATTTCACATCAACTAAACTCAAGTTACTGCAGCCTTAACAAGTGTACCTGCTATTAAAATTTGCAAGCATACCAAGAGACCCTCAATTTTATCAATACAAGTCTACTACAGCTAGCTAATAACATTCAGAATTTCAATTACATATACTGGTGCCAGGGCTTAGAAATGCAAATTAAAATACTTCAAAGATGCATATTATAATCATTACAGGTTATCTAAATACTTATGAAACCTCTTAACTTTCTCAACATGTATTTCTAGATTCTAATTTTTCATTAATTTAAATGTCCAAAATTTTTTAGAAGAAAATTTTGGTTTTAGCTTATTGTTGTTTTTAACGACTGCCAGATGCATTCATTTTATTCTCATAGCCAACTTTATGGCAGCCTTTAGCTTTTCTTTTGGTAGATGATATAAATACTCAATTCTACTGAAAATCATTTTGCTTAAAACAAGAGGAAATTGTAAACAATAATACAGTCAAAAAAAACCAAAGAAAACAATTATTGTACAAAGTGTAATTAACTAAAGCTCTTACCCAAAGGCTTTGGATAATACTGCTCTTTCAAAATAAATCATTGCACAGAAATTAGCCTGAAGATAATGTGGTTTGGGGATTTTTTTGTTCTGTTCTGTTTGGGTTTTTGTCAACCAGGTCTCAACCTTTATCTTTTTTTTTTTTTCCATTAACATTTCTGAAACAAATTGGTCCCTGGTAAGTAAACATGCTATCCCAATTTCAGAGCAACTTTAAAGGCTTAAAAAATTAAAGAGATACCCATGTTCGCAGTAGCATATTCACTACAACCAAAAGATGAAAGCAACCCAGATATTCATCAGTGGATGACTGGATAAAGAAAATGTGGTTATAGGGGGCACCTGGTTGGCGCAGTTAGTAGCGTATGTGACTCTTGATCACAGGGTTGTAAACTGAAGCTTCACATTGCATGGTGAGCTTACTTAAAAAAATTAAGAAATATTTTTTTATATGTGATTATATAGATAAAATAGAATATTATTCAACCTTAAAATAGGAAGGAAATTCTGACATATCCTACAAATATGGATTAACCTTGAGAATACTATGTTAAGCAAATATGCTAAAGACAAAAGAACAATTACTATATGACCTCATTTATGTGTAGTACCTAGAGTACCTAGAAAGTAGAATGGTGATTACCAGGATCTGGGGGAAGAGAGGAGTAGGTATTGTGGTTTAATAGGCAGAGTTTCAGTCTTGCAAGATGAAAAGAGTTCTAAAGGCTTTTCGTAGTGATGAAATTGTACTTAACACTACTGAACAGTAAACTTAAAAATGGTTAAGATGTTAAATTTTACATTATATGTATTTTACCAAATTAAAAGAGAAAGGCAGAAGATTCCAATTCCAGGGATGGTGGAATAGCTTATACCAGACTAACCTTCCTACAGAAAACTATCAGGAACTTTAAAAAATATATATTAAAGAACTATTTAAAGACCTTGGAGAGATGGGTGCCTGCGTGGCTCAGTTAAGCAACTGCCTTGGGCTCATGTCATCATCCCAGGGTCCTGGGATAAACCCCTGCATAGGGCTCCCTCCTCAGTGGGGAGCTTGTCTCTCCCTCTGTTGCTCCCCTGCTTGTGCTCTCTGTCTGTCCCTCTCTCTGTCACATAAATAAAGGAAATATTTTAAACTTTTAAAAAATTAAATAAATACATAAAGGCACTGGAGAGCAGAGTGAGAGGAACTGAAGGGAAAATCTACCCTTGATAGAAGGGACTAGCCCTGGTACCAAACACATTTATGTAACTTTCCCCTAAAGTACTCAACAGTCTTAGAGGCACAAGGAAGTTCAAATTTAGACTGAACATCTGTATTTTTTTTAATATAAGATATCAGAAAACAGAGTTAGGAACTGCCAAAGCGCCTAAAAATAAGGGCAGGAAATACAAATAAGATGGGAGCCACAAAATCTGGATTATAAACCCTCAAACCCATTGCTGACTCTGCCCTACACATGTATGGAGGTAAGACTGCAAGGAAACAGCAACAGCTGGAATTGAAAGAGCTGAGCAGATTCTATGACTGCATTCCAAGACAGAGTGACAGAGTCTGGAGATGGAGTCCTGCCCTGTTACAGGTGTGACCATGGACTTTCATTGAAACTGTGTAAGGAACATGAACTTGATGACTTCAGCCTATGTCCCAAGACTGAGAGATTCATCTTAGACTAAGGATAAAATCCAAGCAGACCTGCCCTGAAAATATGTATAAAACCAAGTATCCTCAAGGTGAACAGTCAAAAATTAAGCTGGCTACTAGACCAAAAACCAACACTCTTCAGAGGAAGGTAACATAAAACTAGAATGTCTAGAAAGTAGCATCTGCATTGTTCAGGATAAAATAAAAAATAAGAAGACCTAAGAAAAACTGAAAAAGAAAAAAAAAGTAACACATACTTAAGAGAAAAACCAATGGGTATAAATCAACTCTAAGATGGCCTTGATTTTGGACTTTGCATACAGAGACTTTAAAGCAATTATAGAAATATGTTCAAGGAATTAAAGATAAAGATGGTAATAACAAATGGCAAATGGGGAAATATCTGCAGAGAACTAAATAAAAATTCTAGACAGGGGATGCCTGGGTGGCTCAGTTGGTTAAACATCTGCCTTCAGCTCAGGTCATGCATCGGGCTCCTTGCTTAGCTGGGAGCCTGCTTCTCCCTCTGCCTGCTGCTCCTCATGCTTGTGCACTCTCTCTCTCTGACAAATAAATAAATACAATCTGAAAAAAAAAAAAAAAGAAGAAAGAAAGAAAAGAAATTCTAAGACAGAAGTACAATATTTGAAATTTTTTGAAAAGATTTTATTTATTTATTTGACAGAGAAAGCAAGATCACAAGTAGGCAGAGCAGCAGGCAGAGACAGAGGGGTAAGCAGGCTCCCTGCTGAGCAGAGAGCCCAATATGGGGCTCGATCCCAGGACCTTGAGATCATGACCTGAGCCAAAGGCAGAGGCTTAATCCACTGAGTCACCCAGGTACCTTGCACAATATTTGAAATTTTAAAATTCACTGGATACACTTAAGTAGATAAAAACAACGAAAAAAACAGTGAACTTGAAGACAGATGAATAAAAATTACCCTATCTAGAGAACAGAAAGAAAAAAGAATTAGTAAATTAGACAACATCAAAATTAAAAACTTCTGCTCAAAGACAACATTAAAAAATAAAAGGGAATTTACGAACTAGGAGAAAGTATTCTCTGTATCTATATCTAACAAAGGATGTGAATCTACAATCTTTAAAAACATTCCTACAAATCAACTGTAAGGTAAATTTTAAAAAAGAAAGACTTGACCATACACATCACAAAGGAAGATATAGAAATGGTCAATAATCAATGAAAGGATGCTCACCATCATTAGTTGTCATAGATATGCAATTTAAGGTTCCAGGAAGATTCTGTTTTACATTTATCAGAATAGTTAAAATAGAACAAATGACAACAGTAAATATCAGTGATAATGTAAAACAATTGGAACAGTCATACATAGTGAGAGCCTAAATAAAGACATCATCACTTTACAATTTTATTTGTCAATTTCTCATGAAGTTAAGCACACAACTTACCCTAGGTCTGGTAATTCTACTCCTTGAAATTTGTCCATAACACATGAAAACATATGTCCACAAAAATGCTTGTTTATAGCAACTTTACCCAGTGTGTTTCAAAAAATTAGAAACAACACAAATGTCCAAAAAAGAAAGAATAAATATATGGACACAGTCATATTAGTAAAATAGAATACTACTCAGTAGTAATAACAAAAAATGAACTGATTCAAACAATTGATAAATTTTAAAAACATGCTGAGAAAAGAAGCCAGGCATAAAAGACTATATCCTGTATGATTCCATCTCTATAAGGTTTAAGAACAGGCAAACTTATCTATAATGATAGAAATTAGAACAAGGGAAAGTGTGTTTGATTAGAGGGGGTCAGAAGGCAAACTTTCTGTAATGATAGAAATGTGCTTTAGTTTCATAGGGTTGCTAGTTACATAGTTATACACATTTATGAAAATTACTGAATTTATGTACACTTAATATCTGTGCATTTCAAAGTATGTAAATTTTACCTCAATAAAAGCAATTAGTTACTTTTAAACCATGATTTTGAGATTATGAATTAAAATTATTGGATTTTACATTTGGCTTTTATCAAAGTTACCATACTTTACTAATAGAAATATTTTTAAAGCTTAATTAGTCCCTAAAGTTCTAAAACTATGAATCCACACAATTTCAGACTGCTTCTGTATTCACATAGCACTCATCTTCAAATTTTAATACAGTGATTTCTGTGAACCATGAAAGTAAACATACTTACTATGTACTTACCACGTTATTCACTTCTCTCAACTTTATATCTAATTTCCATATTCACTCTAAAAACTCACTTTTTTTCTGTACTTATAACTGAAATTGTGTTTTTAGAAATTTGATTTTAAAAATATTATTTGAAATTTAATTTGACTCAAAATGTCTTTTCAACTTTAATATTTCTAATTACACCTGATTTCCACTTCTACATGGAACAATACCATGCCCTTACAACTTACCTTCAACATAGCTCAATACTAGTTTTACTGACATGTCCTCCATTAAGAAGGCTGACTGCTATATCCCTTAATTTGCTTAACTGATTTATTGATGAGCAAGCCTGAGTGCATTCATCCCCAACACACCTTCTCTAGGTTATATCTAAAAGAAAAAATATTTCCTAATACCTATTTTAGGTGACAGAGAACAGATCCTTGTTTCATATGGTGGAACTAGCTCTACATGACTGGTTAGCTTCATGTGACCTTGAAATCCTAGTCAATATTTAAATCCCATCCATTCAACTAAAATATGGATGTATTTATTCAGACATTATAAAAATTCCCAATGTTACACACAGACAAGAAGGATAGATAAATCTGTTAGAGATTATAATTTTCCCTTCAGAACATAATGAATTGCTTTACATGGTAATCATAAGCTTTCATTTAATCCTTACCTTCTTTCAGAGCTTTGTCCATATTATGAGAAATTACTACCCTTCTAGACTGAACTGACTCATGTGGGTTTCCATACACAGGACTCTGAAATGTAAAGAAAGGAAAAAAAGGACACAGATTACTAAATGAATAAATTATATATAAAAATAAAACCAAACCATGAAATACCATTTAAATAAACTTTAAGATGTTGCTTAATAGATTATAAAGTTCTTCTGGAAAAGTAAATAAATGCTTGACATTAGTTAAGAAATTTTTGAAAAAAGAAGGATTTTCCCTACCAGATATCAAAACAACATGATGCCAGAGCAAGAATAAACAAATCAACAGAACAACAGAAGTACAAAAACAAATCTATCTATATATGAGAATCAAGAACATAAGAAAGTTTGACTATTGAATAAGTGGCTTTGGAATAACTTGATATTCATGTATAAGAAAAGGTTAGAGCTTTGTCTCACACTTTATGCATAAATAATTCCAAATATATAAAAAGTACATTATTTTGGGGGGCACCTGGGTGGCTCAGTGGGTTAAAGCCTCTGCCTTCGGCTCAGGTCATGATCCCAGGGTCCTGGGATCGAGCCCCGCATAGGGCTCTCTGCTCTGTGGAAAGCCTGCTTCCTCCTCTCTCTCTCTCTCTGCCTGCCTCTCCATCTACTTGTGATATCTCTCTCTGTCAAATAAATAAATAAAATCTTTAAAAAAAAAAAGTACATTTTTTTTTAAACTAAAAATATTGTTCAAAGGAAATAAGGGAGAAGCCGTGTATAATCATGGGATGGAGAAGGTCTCTCTAAAAGAAGACACAAAATTCAAAAGTTTAAAAAAAAAAAAGCTAACAAATACAACTATATAAAATAAAATCCTGTTTGGCAAAATATACTAAGAAATGTAAATGATAGAGCAGGAGATAATATCTCAACATAAATAATAAAGGACTATTATTTAACATATACAGAGCTCCTCAGAAAAATAACTAAAATCCAAGAAAAGAAACTGAAAGATCATATAAGATAAACAAATAAATAAATATATGAAAAAAATATGTAACCTCCCTTTTAGTTAGAGAAATACAAATTTGACCAATGACCAAAGCAGGGGGAAAGATGAATACTGTCTAATATTGGCAAAGATACATAGAATTGCTCATTTCATACATTGCTGGGGGAAATGTTATTTCTATGAGCTACAATTTCATTTAGCAATTCTACTCCTAGGAATCCAACCAATGGAAATACTTGCACGTATGCAAAGAAGTATACATACCAAGAATTTCACTGCTCTATTGACTTCAAGGGCAAAAAATGAGAAAAAAAAAACCAAATATCAATAGTCAGAGTTCAATTATGGTACACCCATATTTTAAAATATAATGCAGCCATTAAAAGCAGAGAATTAGCTGGAACTATACAGAGAGGATTAGCATGGCCCCTGTACAAGAATGACATGCAAATTTGTGAAGTGTTCCATAAAAAAAAAAAGAATGTGACTGACAGGCAGCACACATATTTAAGCATATTCTGTGCTTATGTGTCAATCTTTACAACTTCCTCCAAAATTTAATTTTTTTTATTCTCACCTTTACTCTTTTTTGTCCCTAATCATGGCTTTACTACTTCTTGCCATCTGTCCACATACTCTTCTCCCTCTGCTTCATACTTAGATATAATATGCAGTATATAAACATATGTTTGTCACTACTGACTACAGCTGAGTAAGTCCTTCACTCTTTTTAATCTAAAAAAGAGTATGAGAACAATGTTCTCTATTTTGGCTCTTTCAGTAAAATCACTATTATTTTTTCAATCTGTTTTTCTAATGTGGGGTTCTGGATTTCTCCACAGCCCATCCCCCAGGGGTTACTGGCCCTTACTGGAAAGAAAAAACCCCTTCATCCCTATCCCATCCCCACAGCCTGATGGAGAATCTCTGAGTAAGGGAAATGGGGGGGTGGGGGGGAAGCATCATGGGCCCAAAATAACTGGGAAACCATGCATGAAAATTCCTTTTTTAAGGGTATAATGGAGCCAGAATCTCCTGGTCTCTAAATTACTACACAAGTATAAGTTAGTCACTACCACACATACTCTTCTTCTTTTAGATCACAAATATGCAATTTACTAATCCTTATACCAAAGTGGAAAAAGAAAAGAGAAAGGGAAGAGGCAGGGAGAAATTTGTTGCAGTTGTTGGCTGCAACAAATGCAAAATTTGCATAAATTCCTGTGGCTCAGAGGGCAGTTGAGCCAAAATTATCTTCATTTCCCTTCTATTTATAGGTTTGAAAAAACAAACTCCGCATGGCAGAGACTTCCCCAAAAGACTTATTCTTTAAGGCAAATGCTGACTTGCCCTATCAGTGCTGCCACAGGCCTCGTTCCCTAAGGAAAGCTTACCTCTTCCTGACAGCCACTTTCCTAAAATGCCAGTACTGAGAAACAGGAAATAAAAATGTCTGTACTCTTCTCACTGCAGCAAAGTGCTAGAAATAAATCTTCAGTAAGATTTCAAATCTAGAAATTAGGACTTCGAATGTAGTCTGACCACTCAGCTCTATTTAAGTTTTTAGTATCCATACCACACTATTAACTCATAAAAGCTTTTGGTTAACCAGTACCCCTGTCAGGTAAAAAGTACACTTTGTTTTTTATGTAACTGAAATAAGTGAACTCCTCCGTCTTCATTTTAAGATTTAAATCTAGCTTAAAATGAAGTTGAGTTCAGGAGTGCCTGGGTGGCTCAGTGGGTTAAGCCTCTGCCTTTGGCTAAGCTCATGATCTCAGGGTCCTGGGATCAAGTTCCGCATCGGGCTCTCTGCTCAGCCGGGAGCCTGCTTCCCCATCTCCCTCTTCCTGCCTCTCTGCCTACTTGTGATCTCTATCAAACAAATAAAATCCTTTACAAAAATGAACTTGAGTTCATTTTTAATCATTCGGTGAGTTCTCTGGAGAGAAAATGAGATCCTAACATATAATTGCTTATTTTAAAAACTGTTTCCCAAAGACAGGGCAAAACCAAAGAGCTTTTCTCTAATATATGTACCTAGATCTTCAAGTATCAAGGAGTAGCATATCAATAAACCCTTTATTGAGTAGATATGAGCTTTCTGTTCACTTCTGAAGATCAGTTTTTAGTCTGTTGCCAAAACACAGTCCACTGCCTTTGTGTTGGAGCTACAGGCACCATTTCCTGAGGACGGCAACATCCAGAGAGAATCCATGTAGAGAGACGTGGGTACTCCAACACCATTAGCAACTAAACAACCAGAAACGACCTGGAATCCAGCCAAGACATGTACCTCATTGTCCGTTGTTTATAAGCACAACATTGCTTACTTACTGTGTTGCTTCCTGTGGGAACACAAACCAAGCCAGGCCCAGCAGCCCATGACTTGGAAATGCTTTCATGCCCATTACCTGGGCTACTCAAACAAGTGCCGCTTTCCTTGTTCTCCTTCAGTATATGTTTATACAGTGGGGAAAAAAAAGGTTTTTTTTAATGTGCTTTAGTCTACTTTAAAAAGAAAAACAGTTGCACAGAGTTGAAAGAGTAATGGGTAATTTCTTATAAGGTACCGAAATAGTGATTTATCTTAGGAAAACAAACCCCAAACCCCAATCATCACCATTAACCACATGGAGCTGTCACATGGCTGAGCCTTTCCAAGTATTCTCAGCATCTGACGACTCCTGGGATCCCATGACTAATACACTCATTCTCAAACTATGTTATTTTCAAAACCTGCCTCTTTCAAGCCAATCATTTTCTGCCTCAGCCTCAAAAAATAGTTTCTCCAAAACCAAAGAATCAGACAGAGCCTTCCTCAGAAGATAAGGGACTAAAAACTTGAAAGGCTATCTCAAGAAGATATGACAAAAGACTTGAAAATCCACTTCATTTGACTAAGACACTGACAAAAGACTGTGACATGAGCAATAGGTCAGGTCTAAGACAGAAGCTGAGTAGCCAGGGGCCAGAGCTAGGAGGGCAGCAGGGCAGAGCAGAGAGAACACGGACTCTCAAATCTGTCCAGAAGCGCATTTTACTCAAGGTGGATCCATGACCAACCACTTCCCTTTCTAGCTTCAGTGGGCTTAGAATATCTCAGAGGATGCTAGTACCAAGGGTCCAAAAATGGAAAGAGACAACAGGAGCCTGGTAAGGAATATAAATGAGTTAAGGGAGTTGTACCCGGTGTATAGCTAGATTTTCCAACTCTCTTCTACAAAAAACAGAAATCAAAAAGCTCAGATGCTATCTCTGAGAAATTTTAATTCCCAACACTGCGAGCTTACACTGTTGGGGCCAAAAACCATGAGCCACATTCAAACCACGGTCCTCTACTCTGGAACTGCTGCTCCCAGAAAGCACTTAGCAGAGTGCCTGGCACCCAATTCAAAATGTTACCAGCTTTCAACAAACCGAGGCTAACCAGTGGGTTGGTTGGATGGCTTATTGGTTTTCTGAAGGGAAAGGAATGGTAGAAATGAAAGTAAGAAAGAAGGGCTGAAACAGAAACAGGAAAATAAGACACAACATAATAAAACACATGGTTCTTGAAATATTTTTATCTCTGAGGCTATACTTTAAAAGGAGGAAAGTGTACATTTCCTGGAGATGTTCTACAGTGTATGTACCTTTACACTTTCTATTACTGGTGAAGTATTTGAGTATTCAAACAAAACCTGGTCTGATCAGAAGCCAGTTTCCTGGATTGTGCTTTATAATGTTTAATCAGGAATTCAAAAAGGTCTCATTTTCTTTATTGATAAAAGAAAATTGTCAAACACATACACTAAGGATTAAGGGAGAGTGTACTCATGGAAAGTAGTAGTATTTGTGTTCCCCCCCAACCAAGTATTATTCCTATTTCACATATAAGAAAAAAAAAAGCTTTGAAATTCAAACCTACAAATGATCTCATATTGTTTTTCTAAGATCCCAAACATGCTTTAATTTCTTTTCAAAATGCTATTTCTAATAACATAAAGAACAAAGACACATTCTACATTATAGATGTAAAGAATTAAATTGACCTATAACACCATTAATTCAGAGATAATCGTTACTGACATTTCAGTATATTTCTTCTTAGCGGGTAACTCCGACACTTACTAAGTAACTTTGGGCAACTTATTTTTCTGTACCTCAATTCTTCATCTCTAAAATAAAGATAACAATAGCACCTGCCTCTTTGGGTTGATGAGAGCATTAAATGAGTTGACACACATGAACATAAGAGAGCCTGGTAACACAATAATAAAAACAAATTATTATTGGTAGTTTTTTTCATTTTCATACTTTTTTAAAAAATTAGGATCATAGTATTCACACAGCTCTGAAACTGGCTTTTCATACTCAATACTACATTATGAACATCTTTCATTAAATAAAAGATTTGGAATATATGGTTTTGAATGACAATGTAACTAATCTCTTATTTATTTTGTACATTTACCTTGTCTCCACCAATTTTTCCTATTTTAAATGAAAAAATATTTTCATTTCTATGCTATTGATCTTAGTGCCACCAGAAACATTCTTAAAAAAATACTAAGTGTCTATTAAATATACAGATGGATTTAGACTCTGACTTCCTTCAAAGGACTGTATACCTCAAGAATTTTGTGCTTCACGGAGAGTTTTTTATCAGCTAAGCACAAACTGAAGGAACAGGGCATGGTGGGAGGGCTTGGTGGGGGGTGCTCTGAGGCACAAATTATGCAAAGGTGAACTGGAAAAATCCCTTTCTAGCCTCTTCAGCCAATTCCAAACTATGTACCTTGAAAGCCCAAAGCTGCAGGGCATTTCCAGACAGGGAAATGAGGAAGAGACACAGAGACAGGAGCAAGTGAGGGTCTTCTCTACCCTGCAGAATACTCAGTAAAGCCAGCTTGGCCTCCAGAAATACAAATCCCTATCGTGATTTTACCTAAAATGAACTTGGCAAGAGATGAATGGTAGATTAGATTATCAGTAGCTCCTATAGCTTATTACACCATTTATCAAAGTATTATTGTGTCAGGCTAAAGGTCAGCCCTGCCTGCACACATCAAATGTAGGAATCAGGTTCTGTTTATATCTCTATAACGAAAGAACTTCTTCAGTTGGGATAGATCTGAGACTAGATCCTATAAAGGAGTATGAAATAAGAACTTTTCTCTGAACAAATATGAAATTCAAATATACTGTTTTCTGGAGCACCATCTCCCTGTTACTACTCTGGCAAAGCATAGGACATGACATTACAGTGACAAGAGCACTAAATTAAGACCCAGAACCATAGGCTGTGGTTGGTTCTTTGCCACTTTCTTGCTGAGTTCTAGTGAACACATCCACCTTCTGAGATTCAATTCAATCTAAATCATTTCTGCTCTATTTATATTAAAAGGATTATTCTGCATTGTAAGAAGGATAATGCAATATTAAAGTGCTTTAAAATTATAAAGCAGTTGACAAATACAGGTTCTTATTATGGTTCCAAGTCATGGTCTAATTTTTTTTACTATGTTAATTTCCTTCCCCCCAAAATAATTATGAGTTCTATGACATGTGACTGGTATTACCTTTCATGCTTTCAGGCCTAACTGTCCCAAGCAGGCTTCTTGGTTAATAATCCACTTTCCAGGAGAAAAAATGAGTGTTTCTCTATTAATTGATCAGCAGAGGTAGATTTTGAAGTAGATTAATATATCTAGGATTGTTTTTCCACTCAGAAGAATTAGACTAATGGGAAGAAAAATGTGTTTTCTTTCTAATGTCAGGAACTTAAATCTGAAGATCTTTAGAAAACACACTTCACTTGATTTTAAGAGAAATTTAAGTATATTTCAAATCAGAACAGATTTGGAAACTGAAATTCTAACACGCATTTAAAAGTACACAGGCAGCAGCAGTTGGCCTAAATTGGCAACTCTAGAAAAGATACTAGGGCTGGAAGGAGGAGAATGAGGAAAAGCAAATTGGCTTAGGAAGGGTAATTGAAAACTGACATTAGCTTTGTGCATTCCTGAAAAGGTTTGTGTAATGAAAATTCTGTAACCATTTTATCACTGGCTTCCACTGTAATTTTGAGTCCACGAGGGAAATCACAAGTTTCCATGATATGAATCACATTTCCATCCATTCATTCAATCATCTAACATTTACTGAGGATTCTGTGTGTCTGCTGCCACTTAGTTGGGTACTACAGAGACAAAGTTAAAGAACTTACATTCTCTGGGTTCAAAGGCCTTAATCTATTCTTGATGGAAGTTCACAATCAAATAAGACAGGTGGCAAAAGGTTTGGGGAAAAAAAAAAAAAAGAACTACTGTTGAGCCCTTACTGTTGTACCAGGCCCTATACTAAGTACACTCTCATTCAGTCCTCACAGTGACACCATGAGATAGTTCCTGTTATTCCCATTTTATGGATCAGGAAACCATTTTAAAGAGGGAGACTATGCCGAGGAATTCTAATATTCTTCCTAGTCTGGTATCTTCTCTACATTTTGTTTTCCAGCCCAGGTCATGGAAGAAAAGTTATTTAATATACAGTCAACACAGGAAATCATTTCAGAAGAATTTTGAAGTTCATACATATTGAAGTATATTACAAAAATTACTCTCATCTCACCAAAGTTCTCACTGAAACCACTCACTACAAATAATAAAGGAGTCAAGAGTGGTTACCTCTGCTTCATGTAACTCAAGAAATACATGAGTCACATAGAATTGCTTTTTTCACAGAGATCTTTAGTAATGAAAGCAATCACGGTTATTGGGTTTTTTTTTTAATATTCCATTACTGTCCTGAAACACTATAATACCATTATTAATTTGCTGGCTAGCTTTTAAATAAAAACAGATGATTAAATATTTAGTACATACCTAGTTAGAAAAATATCACATTAGTAATTTGATTCAGTAGGATCTCTATTTCCACAGTTCGCTTAAAGCAAAAAGCTGAGCTCCATGTAGAGTGGCCCAGATAACAAATATATACAAGATATTGAAATGTAGGAGATTAATTATTGCCATGAAAAATTCCGGCTGTATAAAACTGAAAACACAATTAAATGCAAACTACTCAGAGGCTGACTTTTTTATCCCTTCCAAACAGATAAGTAAAAAGTTAACTGTCCCTGCCTAGATCCAAATCATACAAATTATTTCTTCCATTCCTATCTAAAATAAATGTTGAAAGTCAAAGAATAAAACTTCCTCTGAGAAGAAACATAGTATTAAAGATAGGCCTTTGAGCAGCAGCCATTCCATCCTCAAGAAGAGGGGACATGCTGGTACCTGTGGGTATATGAACATATACGAATACCACATGCGGCTGAGTTTCCTTTGCCCCTATTGATACCCAGAAGCTGCTATCCACTGCTTGAAAACACACCAATTCAGTTTTCAAGAATCACTTGAGGAATCTGCTCGAATGCAGATTTCTTGGTCCAATCCCCCAAGATTCTTAATTCAGAAAGCTTAAGGTGTGTCTTTGAAATAAGTATATATTTTTAACAAAAATTTCTAAATTACTTATGGACTCTTAGACTACACGGAGAAAGGCTAAATGATCCTGGTAATACAAGTTATGACACCTGAAAAAACTGAGACTTTTTTACTATTCAGAAGATTTTAAGAACATAGCAATCATTTTACATTAAGTGGAAGCAGAATCACAGAAGATTTATTTCTAACTTTGACTTTGCTCTGTTAACTGAAATGAAAATTACAATATTTCTTTTTTTTAAATGTTTTAGAAGATTTTTTATTTACTTATTTGACAGACAGAGATCACAAGTAGGCAGATAGGCAGGCAGAGAGAGAGAAAGGGGAAACCAAGCTCCCTGCTGAGCAGAGAGCCTGACGCAGGGCTCCCTCCCAGGACCCTGGGATCATTACCTGAGCCAAAGGCAGATGCTTAACCCACTGAGCCACCCAGATGCCCCCAAAATTACAGTATTTTATTTGTAGTCTCAAAAAATTCTTTCTCCAAAGAATTTCTATTCCACAATATTAACAAACCATTATTCACTTTAAGAGACAAGAAAAATCAGTTAAAGTAATAAGAGCTAGTTTTAAATGCAGTTCTTGAATCAAAAATTATTTGTATTCCTAGAATGGTCGACACTGAGTACAGGCACTGAATGAAACCATTCTTGGAAATTTAAATTGCCGAAGACATACTCTTCTAAAGAAAAACAACTCTATTAACTAACTTCTTATTGCATTTAATTGGTAAAATCACCCAAGTATAGTTCAAAGCAAATGCCATGAAGTGCACTCGTATTGCCAGAGCTGGACTTGGTCAAAACAGTCAAGAGACAACAACCCCACTCTCCCCACCCATAGACTTTCCCATTGTCTCTTATTTCATAGTGTATAATGCAAGCTTTCTCCTCAGACAATATTTTACCAGAAAGCTCCTGAAGGCAACTCCTCAGTCACAAGAGAAATAGGAAGATGAATCACATGCAACATCCGGGCACATCACATCCACAACACAGTGTCTTGGCTCCTCAGCTCCAGGACCTTCCTCTCCACTCCCCCTTTCTTGTAGCCACACCGAAGGTTTTGGCATGAGCATTAGAAGTCTGTCAATCTCTTTGATCCTTCCCCTTTCTCTAAGCTCCCTTCTGGCCTCTGTTCCTTCCTTGGCTTAGCTGACACCTGAGCAACTCTTATCAAGGATCCCTGCCCCCTGACCTGTTCCATATCCTGGCTCCTTCTTGGTTCCATCGCAGGAGCTAAGTGGTGCTCCTAAAAAATATATCACAACCAAGCCAATGGGCGTCACCACATTCTCCTGTCCTCCAACCCACATCAGCCCTTAACTCCAATAAAACAATATGCCCACTTACTTTTGCTAGGCTTCCTCTCCCTTGTGGCAGGAGAGCATAAAAATTGAGAGGCTGGCCCCAGTGTCAGAAAAAGCCTGGATCACTGGTTCACAACCTGACCTTTGGCAAGTCACTTAATCTCTTTAAAACAGTTTCCTGACCCATAAAATGGGGATAACAGTAAGTATCTCATGGGGTCACTATGAGGACTGAATGAGAATGTACATACTATAGGGCCCAGGTACAACAGTAAGGGCTCAACAAAAAATTTTCCTGTTATTTTCTCCAAGAGGTGGTGGTGGTGGTAGTGGTGGTGGTGGTGGTTTCCAAACCTTTTACGACCTCTCTTAAAATTACCTTTTACAGGGGCACCTGGGTGGCTTAGTGGGTTAAAGCCTCTGCCTTCAGCTCAGGTCATGATCCCGGGGTCCGGGGATCGAGCCCCGCATTGGGCTCTCTGCTCAGCAGGAAGCCTGCTTCCTTTCCTCTCTCTCTGCCTTTCTGCCTCCCTGTGATTTCTGTCTGTCAAAATAAATAAAATCTTTAAAAAAAAAAATTACATTTTACATTTGTCATCCTCTTAACCACGAGCAATTAATTTTACTTCCTACTTACCAAGAAAGTAGGGGTCAGCTTGAAACATCTGAGTTCTCTGCCAACCTCCTACGAGGCTCTCTCTGGACCCTCCCCTTTGTTCCTCCTTCCCACTAGTCTCAAGCCTAAACCCTCCACCTGTGCTCTGGTCCCACTGCCTGGACACTGCCCTATCAATCATCCTCTAGCTCGGAGGCTTTCAGGCCCTTTCTCTCTACTTTTCACGATTCCCCTTTAACCCAAAAATGTTTTTACATATCTCCACTCAACAAAAGTTCCCCAAACACACACATACACACTCCTATAAATGCTGCCTTCTCTTCTTTCCTCCTTAGCCAAGCTTCTAGAGGAGCACTGTCCATGTACTGTCTCTCCTTCCTTACCTCCTGCTCACTCTTCACCCACAAGAATATAATTTTTGCTCCCACATCCGCCTTTGCTTCCCAAAACACCACAGGCACAAATCTCCAAAGACCTCCCAGTTGTCAAACCCAGTGGACACCTCTTGCTTGGTCCTCCTTCTGGACCTCTCTGACCTTCTGGACCTTCTGGACATTCTGACCTCCTCCTGGACCTCTTCTGAACCTACACCTGATGCTACTTGCCATTGATTCTCTGCTTCTCTGGCTTTTCTTTCCTGTCCTGGAATATTTCCTCTCACACCTCAGTGAGCAGCCCCTCCTCCACCTACCCTCTGGCTCCCTGGTTTCAATCAATCCTTGTAGTTTTAGCTACCGCCTGCATCCTGACTGCCAACAAATCCACTTGCTTCATCCTGGCCTCTCCCTCAAATTGCACACCAGCATACCTCACTGCAGGCTGAACATATCCACGGGCCCCTCAAAATCTACATGGCAAAAACTCATTACCCTCCCCCATTCCAAAACTGAGCAAATAGCATCTAAAGCCATTCAGCCACCCATGCCAGACCCTGGAATTAACCTAGACTTCTCCCTCTCCTCACTGAAGTAAACGTTTACTGGGCAGACCCAAAGGGCAGGTAAAGTGGACTGAACAGAAGGGCAGTTGAAGTGGACTTTTAGCAACAAACAGAAGTGACCATGTAGAGATGGGGGCAGTGGCCTTCCGAGGGGCATGTGGGTGCTCACACACCCACCACACAAAGGTAAATTCAGGAACAGAAGGTAGCTTTAAGAATGAATGAAAGTGTGGAAGACAGGCTAAGAGAAGTTAGCCCTAGTCATGAAGACCTGTGAGGTGAAGTGAAATGCTCAGTGTTTTGACTTTATTACTTCTTTCATTCCTAAAGGACCCACTCAGGTCACCCTCAGAAATCCTGTCCCCCTTGCCAACAATTCGTTAGGAAAGGATACCTGCCCCAGCCCAGTCAGTAAGATGTGAAGGGAACATTGCAGGAGGCATTTCTGGCAACTTTTCCCTTGCTCTGAAAAGGGATTTTCTTCCCCTGGACATCATCCTGTGTGGCTGCAATACCTGTGCCTACTACAGTCATCTGGCCACTAGTCTGAGAATTAATCCCCTCAGAGAAGGGCAAAAAAATATGAAGAAATGGTGCTGGCAGCTTGACAGGGGCCTGCCCTCCCCTGGGCCTGTCCTACCTCTATAGATAGTATATTATTTCTTAATAATCTCTTTATTATTTCAAAAAAGTGGGGATATGGGGATCAGTCATGTATAGAAAACAGGATTAAGTACAGTTTAATAGATTCCATTAAGATAGGACTTCTCAGAAGTTAACACAATAATGCACATTATAAAGGTTCAAGAACGGGGCACCTGGATGACTCCGTAGCTTAAGTGTCTGCCATTGGCTCAGGTCATGATCTCAGGGTCCTGAAACTGAGCCCTGCATTGGGCTCCCTGCTCAGTGGGAAGTCTGCTTCTCCCTCTTCCTTTGCCTCTCCCTCCAGTTTGCGTGCTCACTCTCTGTATCACTCTCTCTCAAATAACTAAATAAAATCTTTTATAAATAAATAAATAAATAAATAAGGCAAGTTTCAAGAACTTAGTTTTTGAAATTATGTGACCAAACAAGGCTCTCATCCTGCCTCTTGTTTTTGCAGTATACCTAAAAGCATCTCCCAGAAATTAAATATTAATGGAATGTAGTTTGGAAAAGTGGCTTTTACCAGAGCAGATGAGAAGACTCTATAACTGACTATTATCATATAGTAAAGTGATGACAGTAATACAGACACAGAAATGTGCTCCGGGAATCCAGAGGAACCACTGCCCTTCTAGGTGGTTCTCACTCAGAATGGCAGATGGGTTTCACATTATGTGCCAACTCTGGTAAATATTTAGTGGTTGCCTGGAAGACTATATTGAAAGGGATTCTGAGACGTCATCCAGATCCAGCAGAAAAACATAAACAAAATATGGCCATACTTGATTAGTAATGATCGTCATGAGCACAGAAGGGGCAGCTGGAACACCATTCTATTCAACCTGAGAGCTCTAAAGTGACACTAATTCCTATTCCTAAACAGATCCTAGAGCCATCTCAGAGAATATCCAGGTTTTTTTGTTTTTTTTTAACCTGAATTAGGTAACACTAGCCTTTAATAATTACAAAGGTAATAAGGTGGTTAAGTGTACAGACTCCAGAGTAAAAGAGACCTGGGTTTAATCCTTAGTTCCTCCACATGCTACATGGCCTGAGTACTTTATTCAGTTGCTCTAAACCTCTAAACTTCAATCTTCCCATCTGTAAAATAACAGTCCTATCTCACATAGTAGGTATAAAAATTAAATTAGGTAATACCTACATATAGCCACCAGCATACAGTAAGTACAATAAACGTTAAGTTTAGCTACAATAATTACTAAGGCAGTCACTCTCTAACATTCACATTGGGACTCGGTAGTGCACATATTTGTCTGCTGTATTCACAATCATGCACTGGAGTGCAGTGAGTTCAATGGAGACCACAGAAACTATTTCCCTGAACCCGTGAACAATGCCAGTGTAGGCTCTGATAAGGAAGCGGCAAAATGATTAAAGCACTGTCCAAAATAAGTGCTACTTGACTTTAAGAAGACAAACAGAGTACATAAATCTGACTACTGGATGAATTCCCTGCAAAAGACTGATCTCACACATATTTTTCCAGATTTCTCCAAAGAGAAAGCCAAGAAACAATGACCAAACTAATAGCTATGAGCTTAACACCTAGAATGAGTTTTTGATTTTATTTTTTTTTTCCTTCGGGCCACAGAACTTTCAGTGCTAAACCAAGACAGGTCTAAGCAAATCAGGTCCACTGGTCACCCTACAAACAAATAAAGCAAATGAAGTTCCAACAGCTAGATCTGGGTCTGACTGTGCTGCTCAGAGCTGAGGCAGAATGGGTTCTTGAAATTCCACTTCCAACTAAAAGAAATCAGAGCTCTTTTTGAAGAAATGGCTAATTGCAGGTGTGAGAACAGAAAATGCTCAAGATGAACCTGAAATATCCTGTTATGCCAGAGAGCCAAAGATGGGATTATTTAAGCTTCAAAAAAGATAATTACAACTATTGAAACCCATCTATTGTTTTCAAATCTGTAATTTTGTACTTTTTTTCAAAACACAAAACAACTAATCACCTTCAGAGGATAATGGGGAATCAACTCATTTTATTTTTTGAGATTTTTAAAAAAATTAATTTTTTTATATTAACATGTAATGTATTATTTTCCCCAGGGGTACAAGTCTGTGAATCATCAGGCTTACAACATTTCACAGCACTCACCATAGCACATACCCTCACCAACATCCATCACCCGGCCACCCTATCCCTCCCCCAACCACCATCAACTCATTATTTTAGAAGCAATGGGGGAAAAAACTAGCATTTACCCTGCTTTTCTATGTGAACTGTACTACTGTGTAACCAAATAGATGAAGGAAACATGTCTCTCTTTAAAAATATTCAAACCAATAAATAAAAATGAAAGAATGAAATTAAAATGAACATGATCTCCTTCTTGGAAGCCTCATGCACTTATTTTTTTCCCCCATCCACATATTTCTGATAATGGATCACCACCAGCAGATTGTAAATCTGGGCCACGTGACCACCACCCTTCACTCGGTCTCAGATGTCCACCCCAGCAAATCACCCCTTGCCCAGAAACATAAGAGGTTCCAGTAGCTCGTACTACAGACTCACTCCATGGCAGAAGTAAAACATTACCATTCTGTCACCCCCAACAAGTCAGTGGAACTTGGTATCAAGCATCAACAGCTACTGATATAACAAAAAAGAAAAATGAGGTTATGTGCCTCCTGATGAATGATCACACCACCACCTTTGGTCTGCCAAAGGGATCAAACACAAGTTTAATCAAGCCTCTGGATCCAGCTGCCAAATTGCAGGACATACAAAGGAGAAGAACATGCTGAACTGCATCATTCACACACAATCAAGCAAAACCCAAACTATAGGACATGCCACAGGATAGATGCTCCAGGTTCTTCACAGATAAACTGTAAAGGAAAGAAAAGGAGAGAGGGGAAACTGATTTTTTTTTTTTAATGGGCAAGAAAAACACCATGATGTACACTGATGCATATTTGAGTGATAAAACTATAATCGCATGCAAGGAAGTGATTACTAATGAAGTCAAGACACTTAGGTATAATAGAAGGGGCTGAAATGGGATGGAGATACAGAGGGTCTTAGAGGGGCTTCTGAGGTTTTTGTAAGTTACAAGGGTATTCTCTTTATGATCATTCATCCAACCATACATTTTGTGAGATTCTCTGAATCTGCATTTTTTATTTTATAATAAAAAGTTCTTTTCAAAAGAGATACTGTAAATTCTACCATTTAATACCTTCTATATTCAAAGCACTTCTACAAATACTAAAATTTGTATTTTCAAATACTATAACATTGTTCCCAAAAATCCTAGAAATTATTTATCTCCATTTTTCAGATAGAAAGACTGGGGTCTAGGAATCTTAAGCAGGTTGCCCATAGTCATAGTTATTAGGGCAGAGCCATGATTCAAATTCAGAAGACTGGCTCCAAAACCATTATGTTGATTCCCAGTTATTCGGTCAAGAAAGATTTATCTTTTACCTATTAAATCATGTTAAATGTGGGGTGCCTGGGTGGCTCAGTGGGTTAAGGCCTCTGCCTTCAGCTCAGGTCATGATCCCGGAGTCCTGGGATCGAGCCCCGTGTCAGGCTCTCTGCTCGGCAGGGAGCCTGCTTCCTCCTCTCTCTCTGCCTGCTTCTCTGCCTACTTGTGATCTCTGTCCGTCAAATAAATAAATAAAAATCTTTTAAAAAATAATAAAAATAAATAAATCATGCTAAATGTTAAAGATATGAGGGAGTTTCTGCCTTCATGGAGATCAAGAAAGAGAAGAAAGATATCATCCAGGGCATCTAAAATTACAGTTGTGATAGAAAAAATAAAGAAAAGGTATGTGGTCATGAGAGAGACCATTTCTGCAGAAACAATAGCTGAGGTCTAGGGGAAAGAAATTAACTACCCAAAGGGGCAGTGGGCTTCTCCAAGTAGAGGAAGCTAGATACAAGGTCACCAGTGAAGGAGCAAGCATGGCCTTTTGAGGACTGAGGATGGAACATGAGGATGAAGGTAGTGAAGACAGGTGAGGCTGAAGAGCTGGGAAGAACAGGAAGCTACTGGTGGATTTTAATTAAACGTGTTGAAGATGGATTGATTAGGTTTGCATTTTTAATATGCCAACAAGGAGACAGAGAGAACAGTTGAGAGGCTACTGCGGTCATCTAGATGGGACATGATGGCAGTTGGGATGAAGCAGGAAAGATGGAAAGAAGTAGATGGGTGCAAGATGCTCAAGAGGTGAGAAGGCAGGACCTGGTGATGGACGGACGGCATATGGAGAGTGAGGAGAAGGAGATGTTCAGGGAACTCAAAGCTTTCTGGCTGTGGTACCTGATGTAAGGAGGTATTAGTCATGAACATAAAAGACAACAGAAGAGGGATGAGGACACTTGAACTAGCTGAGTTTTAGGCACCAAAGCAAATGCCAAGTCATCAGTTGAATACATGAGACTGAGACCCCAATAGAGGAATAAATCTCTACTCCTCAGTGTAGAGATGGTTATTACAGGGAGCTTAAGGATGAGACTACCTAAAATAATAAAAAAGAGATCCAAGAATAACCATAATTCAAATCTGGAAAACAAAGCAACTTCCTGAGATAATCTAGAGATTGTAATCTCAGAAAGGTTTAGTGAAACTGAAAAAAAATCATGAGAAAGAGATTAATTGCCTCAGAAAAAACATCGTGAAATTTCTGGAATAGTTAAAATGTTAACTTCATGTCTAACAAAATGGGAAAGCCTGCATGCAGCCCTCAGGTGGGTATTTGTAAGAGCTGACTTAGAGGATAAAGAGGCCTTTTGCGAGGTGACTTGTATGTATGGGTTCAAGGCTGGAGACAGAGAGAACTCTAGCTTTGACTCCAAGGGCTGCTCCTGGCCAGGTGGACAACAAGGTAGAGCTATCTTCACAAGAAATGCAAACAGGGGCATCAGCTCCTCGGCTTCCATAATAAGGGTGAGGAAAAAATGTTTAGAAGTATATCCAAGAGAAACAGGGCTACACACTCAGCTACTATGAACTACCAAAAAAAAAAAAAAAAGGAAGGACTAAATACACACACCTGGATATCCAGCTTCAGGGGACTGAGACACTAGTAGCACAATAGGAAATATGCTTTTTCACAGACTGCCAGCAGTGATGGCAGAAAAGCCACTCTCAAATGCTTTGCAGGTACCATGAATGGAAGAACACAAATAAGCTTATTCACAAATACAGAAGACACTGCCAATGGACTCTCAGAAATACTGGGGAGGGGCAGTTAGAGGCACTGTAGACCAAGGTTCTGCATGAGCAGACAGAAGTAAACACCTATAAAATTTTACTTCCTGCCATCAATGGCAGTTATATATATATACTGTCACTCACACATACTGGTGATTGAGAACTACAGAAATGCAGGTTACTTTAGAAATAGGTATTTGTATCTGTAGTATCATTTGCAAAAATCTACAGATAAAGGGCTGGTATTCAAGATCTATAAAGAACTTCTCAAACTCAACACCAAAAGAACAAATAATCAAGTCAAAAAATGGTCAGAAGACATTAACAGACACTTCTCCAAAGAAGATACACAAATGGCTAACAGACACATGAAAAAATGTTCAACATCATTAGCCATCAGGAAAATTCAAATCGAAACCACACTGAGATACCACTTTACACCAGTAAAAATAGCAAAAATTGACAAGGCAAGAAACAACAAATGTTGGAGAGGTTGTGGAGAAAAGGGAACCCCCTCACACTGTTGTTGGGATACAAGCTGGTGTAGCCACTTTGGAAAACAGTGTGAAGTTTTGTCAAAAAGTTAAAAATAGAGCCACCCTATGACCTGGCAATTGCACTACTGGGTATTCACCCCAGAAATACAGATGTAGAGAAAAGAAGAGCCACATGCACCCCAATGTTCATAGCAGCAATGGCCACAACAGCCAAACTGTGGAAGATGCTGAGATGCCCTTCAACAGGTCAGTGGATAAAGATGTGGTCCATATATACGATGAAATATTACTCAGCTATCAGAAAGGATGAATACCCACCATTTGCATCAGCAGAGAGACAATTATCATATGATTTCACTTATATGTGGAACATAAGGAATAGCATGGAGGACATTAGGAGAAGGAAGGGAAAAATGAAGGACAGGGAAATCAGAGTGGGAGAAGAGCCATGAGAGACTATGGACTCCAGGAAACAAACTGAGGATTTTAGAGGGATGGGTGAACCCAGAAATGGTTATTAAGGAGGGCACAGATTACATGGAACACTGGGTGTTACATGCAAACAATGAATCATGGAAGACTACATCAAAAACTAAAGATGTACTGCATGGTGACTAATATAACAAAATAAAAAAAAATTTTTTAAAGAAATAAGTATTTGTAGAAACTTATCTAATTTTCTAAGAGTAGTATTCTATACCAAAACTGGAAGCTTATTAAATAGATCCTAGTAGCCTAAACAAGTTCATGTCTCTTACCCTAAAAATGTACTATTTGTTCTTTTTCTTCCTTGGCCTCAGAGACATTTTATCTGGAGCTCCCACAGACATTTTTCTTTACATCCAGCTCATGGCAATTCAGACATGGAAACCTCTGTATGGCTGACAAATGTACTGGACTGACCAGTGCCTATAGTAACTGACCAGAACAGGTCACCCCCAGGGACAGAGCAGGCACATCTCACACTCCTAAGTACATTCTACCAAAGCAGGACCTGAGCTGGGAAACCCATCAAAATACAACCAAACCCACTGGACCTGCTGGAAACCTTCACTGTGTTTCCGGAAACTATATAAGCACACTCCTCAAGTCTAACACAGATGCAGAAATGAATCATGGATGCAGGCCCTGGCCTGAGGCTCAAGGTATCCAGGAGAACCCTCTAGAAGAGATGCCCACCACTCCCATCATTCCCACCCACTCACCCAACCCTAATTTGGAAAGGGACCTAATCCTGGGGTAAAAAAAATAAATAAATAAATTCCAAGTTTGCAGTATTTTTCTTTCGAAAGCAAAGTTGCATTTTTTTTAAAGCCACAAGTTCGTATGCTATCATTTTAATACTTAAAGCCTTCCATTGGCAATGTTCATTTTCTTAAGCCAGGAGCCTTCAGCACTAAACCTGCTGAGTCACCATTTTATACAACTGTGTGCACCATTCTGACTACAAGAGCTCACATTTTCAGGAGTCTGGGGGTACTCCTTACCCCAAAACAATAAGGTTGGGAAATAAAACCTAAGATATTTTCAAGAAGGCGACATTCAATTACAAGGGTGACATCAAAAACAAAACAAAACTTGAGATTCAAGACTGAAATGAACCTCCCGGGAAAGGACCAAAATGTGGGCTCCAAAAAGAACAAACATTTAAACTTGGAAACTGTGGTCTCCATTTTGTGAACAGGAGGACCCTTTTTTTGGGACTGAATTTATTGTTTAAAGAGAATGTTGGAACACTCTGGAGAAGATAATTAAACCTAACTGTAATGATGATATTTTACATCAAAGAAAAAATCTCACTCAAATTTATTCTCTTGTCTCCATTCACACAGCTTCATTATCTCTCTCTCTTTTTTTTTTTTTAAAGATTTCGTTTATTTATTTGACAGAGAGAGACACAGTTAGAGAGGTAACACAGGCAGAAGGTGTGGGAGAGGGAGAACCAGGTTTCCTGCTGAGCAGGAAGCCGAATGTGGGGCTCATCCCAGCATCCTGGGATCATGACCCAAGCTGAATGGAGACGCTTAAGGACTGAGCCACATAGGCACGCGATTAACTTTTACTTTTTATCACTGCACTTAACATGGCATTTCTCCTCCTGGGTCGGTAGCTGCCAAGCCTCCAGACTAAAATCCAGTTCTATTCTCTTGACTGAAGATTTCCACAACATGACCCAAACTAACTTTCCAATCCTAGCTCTTATGATTCATCTCATATACTAAGCGGCAATTCAGATCCTAAATGGTACAGGCATTCTGTCAGCAGTTTGGTTGACTTATTTTTTGTATAAATTATTAAAATAATTATTGCCTCCTTTAGAGTCTTGCTAAATCAAATCACACTTTCTGTATTTCTTAGCATTCATATCCTGTTTTTGATGAGCATTTATTTTTTGTTCCAGGTATAATCATGTATTGTATCTTCGTACTTTGAACTTATCATTCATATATAACTTCTTGTGTTTCCTAAGCTTAAGGGATAGTGCCTTTGTAATGAAGATATAAAAAAAGAAAAAACTGTCCTTTATGCGTAATCATTGTTCTTGTATTGGTAAATTACAGATTTACTGTACAAAACTTCTCCCTTTAAATACATATCTGTATTTGCTTATATGTGCATTATATATATCTGGAAGAATAGACAACTATCAATAATAACTATCTATAGGGAAGAGAAAATTTCACTGCATACCCTTGTATATGCTTTTTAAATAAACATGTGAACTTATAATCTACATAAAAAATTAAATTTAAAAATTATTAATAATGTAAATTTAGAGGAAAACAACCTTTAGATCACAAAGAGAGCTAGGGAGGACCCTGTGATTTAAGGGGTTCTCAAAAAGCCATTCCTCAATTATGTTTTTTCCCACTAGCCACCATGACTTAAATCCCCTGGTTAAAATGCAAATATTCTGAAGACAGTAAGTATACTATGCCATTATCCATTATCAAATTACTGAGGGTTAGTTTATCACACTAGCATAATAAAGGAAAGTCACAAAGAGGTTGTATATAGGCTCCCTAATCACTGTCTCTTTTTCCTTTTTCCCCTCAAGTAACTAAATTAAGTTTGTTTTACTCAAAGAACTTTTGTATTTGTAAAAGAACTCATTTAGGAATTCTTGAAGTCCTACTCAAGCCAACTGACACCATGGATTGCTCTGTGAATATTTTACTGTCTCTATAAACATCTGGCATGCCACTAGTCTTCTTGATCAGTCCTGTCTACTCAGCCTGAGAGGGCAGGGACAGGGAGATTCTTGTTCATCTCTGAATCCTCCCCAACACTAAAAACATTGCCCTGCATTTCCAGAGACCAATTTCCCAAGCTCTTGGTGACACCTATTGCAAGGCTCTGACCCTTCTCTAGGATGCTGGGGTTAAAATTTCAATTCAAAATGGAAGTAGGATAGTTAAGTTTGTTCTTGTCTCAAACAATAATCCATTTATTCAGGCAAAATTGATATCTCCTGAGAGCTTGCTCTGTTCCTACTATGTGTCAGACACAGGGACTCAGCAGCTAACTAGGCAAAAAGTGATCTAATAAGATCACAATAGCAGATATGTAGCAGATACTCAGGAAATGCCTATTAATTAGATTTGATAAGCCACTTGAACTCTTCTATCTGCTTGAACTTTGTAAAGTCTCTCATTAATGTTTTCTTCATAGAGCAGTGGACTTTGTTTCTCATATGCTACTATTCACTTTTGTGGACTTTCTTGTATCAGCCTTCTGATCATCATCAATTAATTGCTTACTTTTTTTGAATTTTTTGAATTTATGAACCATAAATCAAGAAATATCTAGTAAGTTACAATGTAAAAGAGAAAATCCATAGACATAGTTTAGTTTTCTAAACTACTGATTCACTTTCATCATATTTCTCTTTCTGTTGCCTTGCTTAGATGATGTACTAGGATCAAGTAACTGTGGCCAGTGAACCTGAGGCTCTTGAGCCAGATAAGTTAACTGGCCTGGCACAAGATGGAACATACTATAACAGCCTGCTCTGCAAAGCTGGACTAACAACACTTACCCCAGGAGCAGGCCAGCCCGGGCATTATAGCTCCAATCTGCTGGCCTGTAACAAAGTCCAAGTTTTTCTAAAGTGAAGCCCAGATAACAACTCTAAGACTTTCCTGACCTTACAGGAAAGCTTCCTTAGAACCTGTATATACTACTACATATTATTTCTATTTGAGTTGAAAATTATTTTTACTACTTTAATCAATAGTAATTCCCATCCCTCCCAAAATAAAAATTCAAGCACACAGGAGATGCCCAGTAAATGCTAGTACTGGATTAAGAGGAGCGGAAAAGCATGAGAGAACAATTTTCTCTGTCATCATCCGCAAACACTCCTTGAGCTCTTGCTACGTGTAAGGTAATGACAAAAGGTGTCAATCACGGGTGCTAATTACATGGAGTTTTTAACCAATAGGTACACTGTGAAACAGGCAGAAGCATTTTAAACACTTCTAGACACAAAAACGCTTGTCACTTTTAGTTTGGGCTTCTTTGAGGTTGCTTATTTTAACGGTGTATACATTTTTTTTCATTATAGAAGGAGACCAAGAAGGAAATAAAGAGGAAGGAAGGATAAGCAACTAGAAGGATAGATCCCAGCCTCTGACCTGTAGGACTCATACTAGAAGAATCCAAAATGTGTAAGAACGAATGAGGCTTCTTTTCTTCATGCTGAATCAAAATTTCTGTAGTAAAATAATCACTGTATCATAAGAGGCGCCATTTGGTTCACTACTAAACAGCCTCCCCCTCCACATATGTTAGATGACCTGTGTGGTCCAGCTCCTACCCCCACAGAACTGACATATTTTATACTACACCACATGCTTATGCTTCCATTCATAAAGAACAGAACATTAAAAAAAAAACACTTAAATACAAATTAGAAATATAGCACAACTAGAAGAAGGGGTAAAATAAGCAATGCAGCACAACTTAAGGCTTGAGTAAATAACACCAGTACTGTCAAAAAAACAAGATTTTATGTGAAGAATATGCATTTTAATTATAATATAAAGCTTTTCCCAATGCCCTTCTTTTCTCATTTAAGACTATTACACGAATCCAAGTTCCAAAGAATAACCAATAATCTACTTTCCTTAAATTTATGCTTCACTTCTATTAACTGAAATCTTCCAGTTGTAATCATAAAGAATTACAATATACTGCTTCGTTTTCTGTCACCTTTAAGATACTATTTTCTCAAATTCCTCTACTAAAGCATCTTTCTCGATGTTAATCCAAGTTTTATCTACCCAGAGGTCTAAATGAGTTGGTGGTGGAGGGGGGCGGTTTGGGGAAATGTATTTTCCCGGAAATAGTGGTAACCCACAATATAAAACTTCTGTGCCTTCAGAGGCAAAATGCAATACACTAGGTTTTGACCCTGACCTCATCATCTAAACTTCCTGCTCTCACCTACTAGGAACTCTTAATCATTTAACTCTTACTTTTTGTCTCACAAGCATTTATCACTATCTAAAAATATCACCTTATTTATGGCCTGATCTCCCATAAGAATATAATCTCCAGGGAGTAGGGAGGGCTCTTATGTGTCTCACTGATTCAATCCCAGCTTCCAGAATAATACCTGGCTCATATAAAACACTTAATATGTACTGACTGAATTATAACTTCTTACAATACTCTAAAGAATTGGGACATTATTTATAAATCAATAAACCAGTTAGTAAAATCGGGATTCTTATTTTCTACCATTATAGAGAAAAATCAAGAGGAAAAATACACCTGCCCATCAACTCTTGCTAAATTAGATACGAAAAAAAGGACTGTTTCATGAAGGTTTTTAAAAGAAATAAACATTACTAATTTTTGAGACCACCGAGGAAAACAGAAGCTCCTTTTCCTTAATATACCGAATTTACAGAGTGAGGATGCCTGACTTCCTTACCTACGATCCTCCAGCCATTATCTAAAGAGTACATTCAGAAGAGACTGACTCAGGACAGGGTAATTTTGATGAAGAGCTTGATATTTACAAAACTATAAGCAGATCATAGTATAAGCAAATACAAAACCCAGAGGGCAATGTTCCCTCTAACAAATATTTTTATGAAGCTGAATCACTGCCATTTCCCTTAGCTTAAAGTGGCTAGGCACTTTCAGTTTAATGACAATATCGTTCAGTCAAGCAGTGAGTGCCAAGTTATGCTATCCATTGGTTAAGATTTCAAATTCACGTTTTTAAATGAAGTTCTTTTGATTGGACAGTGAATTTGAGAAACCCTGCCAAGATGGTATCTGCAAAACTACTGTGCTCTTAGAGTGCTTATCCATCTAAATATATGGAAGAATAACTATGATGTAATGGACACTTTAAACTTTAAATATCAGTAATTTGTGTGGACTTAACCCAGAGTATTCAATCTGGCCAAGGCTACTCTTTGCTGATCTGAACAGCTCTCTGTAGATCTTGAGACACTTGTTCCTGCTGGGGTCAGGCAACTCTTGGTCAGCAGGGTGTTAAACCAGGCAGCCGTCTCAGGAGGGAAAGGGACATCTGTTTCTGCCTTGGTGAGTCTATTTCTCTTGCAGTGGTGCAAGCTGTGTAACTGTCCCTAAAGTACTAACCTTCAGAGCAGCTCACCTTGCCTCCCAACACCAATGCTACTAGCAACACCACTAGCTCTGTGTCCCAGCAGCTAATGCCCAGCTTTTTGTTGAAAGCACTGATTCTACCAAGAACCAATTCTGAATGAATGAATGAATCTGGACTTTCTCTATCCCCTAGAACAATGGTGTATTCATCTATCACTGGTTTGTGGAGTATGTTAGTTCTTCACTTCCTTGTTTAGAGCCATTATCCTGTATCCTATTGGCTTATGAAATTTAAGTTATAATTCTCTTAGTAAACCCATGTTAAATAAATTACTGGCAGAAACAAATCTCAGACTCGGCATAATGTGCCCCAAACACACAAGCTAACAAGCTACATCAGAATTAAGTTTCACTTAGATAAGGTTATCAAAGGAAGCTGGGACGTTGATCGAGCAATGGTTTGGCACCGAAGAAGGGAAGAGCTCATTCCTGTCTAATCACCGCCCTGCTGTCCCCAACCCACTGGGAATACGGTTCCTTTTGTTGCAAACTGAAATTATATCTGACATCCCTTTTCGAAAGCACAGAAACTAGCTGGGACTGCGCCACTGATCTACACAGTGCACCAGATTTGGGATGAGAGGTATTGGCAGGATGAGAATTAAGCCAAGTCAGCCTCTCTGAACAAGTTTCCCCATCGGTAAAAGGTCATAAAGTTACCTCCCCCAGAGAACGGTTAGAAATACAGTGACCGATGTAGGGCGCAGCGCGTGCGTACAGTGAGTGCCCCCGCCGCCAACTGCAGAGCAGCATCCAAGATTCGGAGTGATTATTCGGCTACCGAGGTTGTGCCTGGGGGTGGTTGTGGAGCAACTACACAGCCTAACAACGTGCATCTCGGCGAGCATCTCGCCAGCCCGGAGGAGCCCGGAGCCCGCTCGCAGCTACCCGCGGGGCCAACCAACCCCAGCCCGGTTCCTCTCCGGCAGCCGGGGCGGAGGACAAACCTCGCCGCTGCCGCTGCCGCCACCCGGGGCTCTGAGACGGGCGGCGGGCACCGGAAGCGCGGAGGGCCGGGCGGAGGCCCCGGCGCGCGAGGCACTGGGGAGACCGGTGCTTACCCCCGGCCGGCGGGCGGCCGCAGCCAGCCGTCTCCAGGCGGCGACGAAGTCGGGCGGAGGGGCTCGCCGGCTCCGGCAGACGAGGGAGAACAGGGTCCCCAGGAGGAAGGCGGCCGCGGCGCAGCCCAGGTACAGGCAGAGCCTGAGCAGGACGGTGCACGGCCCCACGCCTCCGGTCGCCTGCCAGCAACCGGGCCCCAGCCAGGAGAGGCACACGGCGGCGAGTGCGGCCACGGCCACTGGCACTCGCCAGCTCCCGCCGCCAGGAGCCCCCGGCGCCGCCGCGTCTTCCCGGGGGTCCGGCCGGCGCTCGCCCGGGGCGCCGGAGTCAGGGCGGCCGCCGGCGGCTGCGGCCGGCGCGAGGTTGAGGCCGGCGCCGCTGCTGTCGGTGGCATCGGGGTGCATGCTGCCTCCTGAGCCGCTAAGCACAGGCACATTTCCTGCCCTGCTGTCCCCCGGCGCTGCCCTGGACGGTGGCCTCTCCGCGGCGCCTCCTCCTCTCGCCGCTCCCGCCGCCGCCGCTCCTGAGGCACGGGCGGTCGGCGCTCATGCCCTCGCCGGCGGCCCACCGAGGGAACGGCTCCAACAGACGCCGCGGAGCTCCTCTCGGCGAGCCCTCAGCGCCGCCACCCGGCGCCCGCCCCGCAGCCGTCCGGCCGGGCGCGCCCAGGTAGCCGGACCTTGTTGTGACTTAAGCTGGCGAAGCCTGAGGCGGAGCGGGGGCGGGGGCGGCCCCGAGGTGCCTGTCAGGCGGGGGGCGGAGAGCGACCGCGGCCCGCTGAGTGACAGGTGGGAGGTGCCCGGCCGCGCCCGGCCCCCACCGCCCACCCGCGGCGCGGGGGCGGGGTCGGACCGCCGCTGCCCCTCAGGGGAGGGGGCGCCACCAATCGCCAGGGTAACTGCTCGGGCCGGCGCTCCTGCTCCCCTCCCCGCAGGGTACCGTCCGCGATGGAAAATTTTGCGGCAGGTGTCAGAAGCGTTTGTAATTCTCCGGCTCAGGTGATCCCTGAATCCTCGCTCTCCGTTCTTCACGGCCAAGTAATCTCCCAAGCTTAGGGTTCCCCAAATTTCTGCTTTGTTTTCACCTGCTATTTAGATAAAATCGGCAAGCATTCCTGATCCTCGCTTTTAATGCAGTTTCCCCCCCAACAACCTTCCTTTTTTTTTTTTCCCCTTCAGGGAAAGAATCCGACGAACGTGCAAGAGTAATGAAGCCTGCAATTGCTAGTTATGGAAAGGCCCCCAAAGTCGGCCTGGTGCCAGAGGGTGTGCACAGCTGCCATAAGCACTTTGGCTCCAAGTCCCTATGTTTTTGTTACAAAGAGTCAATAGAAGTGTTATTACCTACACGAGCCAAAAGGTCCAAATAATTTCTAGAGTACGTTATTTTCCTAATTCTCCTATCACGATCCCATGCTTAATATACAGATGTTTACTGAAAAGATGCTAATATGCTAAATACTAGTAATTACTACTAAGAGCAGTAAAAGAAGCAGCTGTATCTTTGATAGATGAAAGAATTGTAAAGGAAATGATGGAACTCTGAAGAGATTAATGATTTGAAAGGACGGGTGATAGGGCCAATCCGGAATAGAAAGAAGAAGGGGAAGAAGTAAATAGACGAGAAAAGCAGTGAGAAATAAAGGATGGGGGGAAACAAAAGCGAAGTGTCAGAACTCTCTTCTCATAGCAATCCTGAAGAATTTCAACAGTTCAACTACTGCACTATTGTTGTCCAATAAAATGCGTTATATCCTGCTTCCCAGGGAGCATAGTGAAGAAAAGCATTAAAATGTATTTTCAAATTACTGTGACTATACTGTTTTTCTATAAGGAATCGTCTGTCATTATTTCAACAAAGGACAAATACAACATTCACAGGAAGTAAGATATTTGATGGATTTTTTTTATTTTTAATTTTTTAATTGTTTTATGAATAATGTACATACAATGAGCCGTGCAATTTGATTTTTACCTGCCAAATACTTTTGTTTGTTTCAAGTTTTTATTTAAATTCCAGTTATTTATTCTTTTGAAACAAAGTATTATCCAAGAGGTTATTATCCAAAAGAAGACATACTGGAAATACAGTGTGCCACAGTTATCTACTGTTGCATAACAAACTACCACCAAATAACAACCATTTCATTTGCTTATGATTTTGTGGGTCAGCAATTTGGACTGGGGTCAGTTGGGCAATTCTGCTCTTCTTGCCTGGGGTCACTAATGAAACTATGGCCTCCTGGATGCATAGGCTGGGACTGTGTGATCTATGGACTCTCTGTTGAGACGGCTTGTCTCTGCTCCCTGTATCCTTACCCTCCAAAAGGTCAGGTTGGCCTTTTTCTCAGGACAGTCTCAGGAATGCCACGTTTTTTTTTAAGCTTTTGCTTAGGTTATATTTGCTAATGCTTAGCTTTGCTTTTGCTTAGGTTATATTTGCTAATGTCCCATTGGCCAAAGCAAATCATATGGCCCATCCAGTAATTAAGTGGGGAGGGGCCTACACATGGGCTTAAATAGGGGGAGTATAATTCATTGGTTGCATTAGTTTAACAACTTACCACCATTTGCTTTGAGGGAACACACTAATCAGTTTCTTGTGGATCATCTGGCTGGTCACCAAAATCAGTGGTATCCTGTGACCTAGCACTGTAAATATGTTAAAGTTCACATTTCTTGTTCTTGGAATTGATAGTTCCTCATAATCTAATTCTATTTACTTATAAAATGAACAAATGGACCTAGGGAAGATAGGGGGAAGGGAGACAGTATACAACTATGTTTCTCAGTAAAGAGTTTGATGCTTATATATATAGATGTATCATTTAGCTTTATTCTAATATTTTCAAGTTATGAAACAAAATGAAAAAAATTCTACAGTCACTTAAATTTAATATCCAGTATTATTGGGCAGCAGATTATTAAAAAAGAATATAAATTGTGTTTAATTATTAACTAATTTCTCCAAAATGCATGTGGGCAAAAAAATTTTTGAACTGATCTTGATACTTTTTCATGATATGTATTAAAAGTAGGCAGGACACAATATGGATTAAATATACTTACATAAATTAGGAAAAGATTTTTAATATTTTCAGATTAACACTATGTATTTAATATTATATAAAGCGTTTATATACTACCAAAACGAAGCCAGTGTCTCTCATTTGTCATTTATTTGCTCTAGGAAAGAGAACATACCTATAGACAATAAAAATTAGTATTAGAGTATTAATTAGAGTATGAATAGGGGTTGCACAGAGTAGGCCCTTAATAAATATTTTTGAATGAATAAATGATATTCTTCCATGATACTATATTTAGAAATAAAAAAATAAAAGTAAAAAAAAAAACCTCATATTTTAATGGAAACTTCTTTTAAAAAAAAGATTTTATTTATTTGAGAGAGAGAGCAGGAGAGCACAAGTGGAGGGGAGGAGAAGGAGAGGGAGAAGCAGACGCCCTGCCGAGCCGGGAGACAGATGCTGGGCTAGATGCCAGGACCCTAGAATCATGACCCCAAAGGCAGACACCTAACTCACTGAGCCACCCAGGTATCCCTTAATGGAAACTTCAACTTTCGGAAATCCTGTTTAAAACATAAGTTCCTCACTATAACTCTACAAAGGACATAAGGTAAATTTTATAATCCCATTTTCCAGACTAGGAAACTGAGACTTGGTGAAGTTAAATGACTTGCTCAAAATCACAGAGCTAGTAGGTGGTGGACCTAAATTATATGATTCTCCTCCACGATGCCATCTTTCAAATAGCTAAAAGTAATGTCAAAGGACAAAACAAACTGCTTTCTATATTATACAAATAATGTCCTTACAAAACCAGTACAATAGCATTCATCCAGCTCTTCAATATATTGTGAACTTCTAGAAGTAGTATGTGACTTCTATTTATTCTTTCATTCAGTACAAAAATATTAGCTAGGTGCTTTGTTAGAAAACAATGTAAAACATAGTCTCTGCAGACAGCCTGGGTGGCTCAATTGGTTAAGCATCCCACTCGTGATTTCAGCTCAGGTTATGATCTCAGGGTTGTGGGATTGAGCCCCACATCAGGCTCCCTGCTTAGTGGGGTCTGGTGGAGATTCTCTCTCTCCCTCTGCTTCTGCCCCTCTCTCAAATAAATCTTAAAAAAAAAAAAAAAAAATGGTCTCTGTCCCTGAAGAGCTCACATTCTAACTGGGTTTGGGGGAAAGCATAAAGCAATGTAATATATATTACTAAGGTATTACAAAGTTCTATGGTGGTGAGAAGAGAGCCACTAATTCTGCTTTGTGGAAGTACAGGAGATTCAAATGTGAATCTAAGTCATTTTACTTTCTCAATTTCCTCTTAGAGCACTTAGATATTTTGAAGGTACCCCCTTAAGAAACTTAAAAAATATGAAACTATATTTAATTTCAATTTGGTTGTAAACTTCAACTCCATAAAGACTTCATCCTTCAAAACTTAATTCCTAAATTAAAAAAAATACATTTCCTCATAAGAAAGTTTAGCATACATGAAAAAACCTCCAGCTATTATGCAAAAAGATCTTTTAATTGCTCTCTGCAGAAAGTCAAGCCCATATTCTGTTCCAAGAGGTTTACAATAAGTGAAAAACAATTTTTGAAAAGGGGCCAGGGGATATTATTTTCATCTTTTCTGATAAGAGTCCAGATTTAATGAATCTGGGGAAGAGCCTTTTTTCACTTATGAGTTAATGACCCTCTATGACCAGAATTATGAAGAGGCACAAAGCAATTAAAATCTCTGGCCTGAAGAAGCTTATTTACCATCTATTTCATTTGCTTATTGATTCATTCAATATAGACTACTGATGATGTGCTCTTTATAGGAAAAGAAAACCAGGCAAAAGGCAAAATTTTTACAAATTCGTAGTTCAGAAAAAGCCAAAATTAAAGCTTAAGATATAAGCCTTTTTTGCTATTTTTTAATCATAAAACATACACAAATATTAATATTTTACCATCTTTAAGTGTACAGTTCAGTGGCATTAGGTACATTCACACTGTTGTACATCCATCACCAGTATCCATCTCTAGATCATTCTTGTCAACCTGTAGTGAAATGCCGCATGCATTAAATAAGAACTCCCCCTCCCCTCTCCACGCCAACCCCCACTGGTCTCTTTTTTCCTCTTTTTAGATTTTATTTTTAAACAATCTTCACACCCAATGTGGGGCTCAAATCCACAATTCCAAGATCAAGAATTGCATACTCCATCAACTGAACTAGTCAGGCCCCCCACTTCTAATTTCGGTTACTGTGACTTGCCTATTTTAGGTACCTCATATATGTGGGGTCATATTTGTCCCTTCATGCCTGGCTTATTTCGCTTAGCATAATGTTCTCAAGATTCATCCATGTTGTAGCATCTAGCTTAACTTCATTCCTGTTTACGGCTGAATAATATTCCTGCATGAATGTACCACATTTAGCTTATCCATCTGTTGACAGACATTTGGGTTATTTCCAGCTTTTGGCTTTGGTGAATACTGCTACTGTGAACATGGGTGCACAAATATGTGTTTGAAACTCTGCTTTCAACTCCTCTGGGTACATACCCAAAGTGAAATCGCTGGGGCATATGGTAGCTCTGAGTTCAGTTTATTGATCTCTGCCATGGTTTTCCACATCAGTCATACCATTTCACATTCCCATGAGCAATATACAAGGTTCCCAATCTCTCCACATTTTTGCCAATCCTTTTTATTTTTTCTCTTATTTTTATAATAGCCATCATAATGTGTGTGAAGTGGGATTTCATGATTTGTTTGCATTTCCCTAACGATTAGCCATGTTGAACATCTTTTCATGTGCTTACTGGCCATTTGCATATATTCTTCAGAGAAATGTTTATTCAAACCCTTTGTATAACAAACTTTTGACCACAGAGTAGAAAATCATCCCTGGGAAATGGTGCCAGCAAAATTTCATCAGGCAGAATTAAGTGAAATCCTACTTTTTAATCTATAAAAAGAACAGGAGGATACTGTGTACTTGCTGGTAGTTATAACTCGAAAGTACAAAATGCATTGTAAAGAACGAAAATACAGTCAGTTCCTTAGTGACACTCCCTAGGATATGGATAACCCTTAGTTCCTCGCTTTCTTTGCACTTTCATGCAAAAACTGTTATTGACTACCCAATGTATTAGGTGTCTACTGCTGCTATAATAAATAACTACAAATTTAGTGCTTTAAAACAACACAAATTTATTCTTTCTGTTCTAGAGGTCAGAAGCCTAAGATCATGGTATTTACAGGGTTTCATTCCTCTAGGAGGCTTCAGGGGAGAACACCTTTTCTTCCTTTTGTCAACTTCCAGAGGTGCCTGCTTTCCCTGCTTCAAGGTCCCCTTACATCACTCTGACCTCTTGCTGCTTTTTATTTAAAAAAAATTTTTTTTTTTTAGTTTTATTGATATAACTTACATATAACAGCATGTAAGTCCAGGATGTACAGCTATGAAAGGAATACCACAATAAGTCTAGTTAACATCCACCACCTCACATAGTTACGTATTTATTCCCTTGAGATAAAAACTTTTTTTGGAGCAAGAGAGAGAGAGGAGGGGCAGAGGAAGTAGGAAAAGGAATGTTAAGCAGGCTCCACACTCAAGGGCCTTAAGACTCTTAAGCCTTGGGGCGCCTGGGTGGCTCAGTGGGTTAAAGCCTCTGCCTTCAGCTTGGGTCATGATCCCAGGGTCCTGGGATCGAGCCCCACATCGGGCTCTCTGCTCAGCGGGGAGCCTGCTTCCTCCTCTCTCTCTGCCTGCCTCTCCACCTACTTGTGATCTCTTGTCTGTCAAATAAATAAATTTAAAAAAAAAAAAAAAAAAAAGACTCTTAAGCCTTAATAGCCTCACTCAGGGCTCTATCTCACCACCCTGAGGTCGTGACCTGAGAGGAAATCAAGAGTTGGGGGCTTAACTGAGCCACCCCATCGCCCCTGAGAACTTCTTACATGATGAGAAACGTTTAAGATCTACAGTATTGACTTTCCAATACGCAATACAGTATTGTTAACTGAAGTCACGGTGCTCTACATTAACAACCTCTTGCTTCTACAACCATCACTCCTACTAACGACTCCAAACTTCTTGACTCTCATTTTTGAGAAACCATAGGATTACACCGAACGCCCCTGGATAATCTAGGTTGATTTTCCCATCTCAAGACCCTTAATCACACACACACACAGAAAAGATCCTTAACCCCACTGCACCAAGTTCCTTTTGCCACGTGCAATGGCCTATTCACCGGTTCCAGGGATTAGGAAGGGTACATATGTGGGGCACCATTACCCTATCACAACTACTATGTGCCTGGGAGTTCGAAGCCGAAAAATGATAGCTTTCAACATATTCCGCAGAGATCACTTCTTTCTTCCTTTAACCACCCACCTCGTTCACCAGTAGTCAGAACGCGTTACCGGCTCTTGCATCGTAGAACCAACTAGTTCTTTGATCGGAGTTCTGCTGATAAAAAGAATCACGAAGTCACAGCTGCCCCCCTTTATTACTGCCGTTGTTTTGGTAACGACTTATAAGATAATTGAAGCCACTTTCCCAACTAGCCGCTGTACCAACTAGGTCCACCGCATTGCCCTTAGTAGCGGGGGTGGGGGTGGGGGGCAGTAGCGGTAAGACCTTAACGGTGCGCTGGGCAACTAACGGCCTCCAAGCCTCATTTCTTCACGTGCGCCTTCCCACTCGCAGTCGTGGGCCTGACTTCCCCCTCCCCGACACCCGCAGTGGGGCGCGGCACAGAGAGCCTCTCTAGGCCTCCGGCCGGCCCACCGCGCTCTATGACGCCCCCCTCCCCCCGCGCCGCGAGGGGCCACGAGGAGCCGCCGCGCCGCACGTTTGGCCCCCGCCCAGTTCCCGCGGTACTCGCGACGCTCCCTCTGCACCCCCCACCTTTCCCTTTCCGCTCTCTCCGCCTCCGGAAGCTCGAGCCGTGCCGCTGGGAGCCGCGTGTGGGGCGTGCGTGCGCGCGCTAGCGCGTGCGCGCGACTCTAGAACGCCGCTGGCGGCGCGCGAGAGGGCGGCGACGGCCACAGCACCCAGGTAAGCGGCGCGCGAGCAACCCCTTCTTCCCCGCCCGCCTCCCTCGCCTCCGTTTGGGGGTCCGTTTCCTGTCTCCGGAGCCCAGGCAGCGGCGAGTCCTCAGGGTCGCTGTGAGGAATCCAGCGCGGGAGGTTAGGAAAGACGGCCTGGCCGGGACCCCCACCCCTTTGCTCCGTGGGCGCTGCTGCCCAACCAGCCTCTCCAGTGGTGGGTGTAACCACAACAAAGGCTTCCGAGCCCGCGGCCGGAGGGTCCTTGGGGCCTCCCGCACCTCAGCCGGCCCCTGTGGGAACCGCCCGGCCTACCCCCAGGGTGCGTTCGGGGATGGCCCGGGGGCCGGGGTCGGCCCTGAGTCAGGAAGTGGGGGTAACTGGGAGCCGGGTTCGGGTCGGCGCCGCCCACCTCTGAAGACTTGACTCTGAACTCGGGAGCCTGAGGGCGGCCTCTCAGTTATCTTCTGCTGCCCTGGGGGGGCGGGGAAGGGGGTGGTCAAGAAGAGGTAGTGAACGGACCCTTGACTCAAGTCCTGGAAAACGGATTTTTACTTAGGGCCGGAATTTTCATACCCAGTCGGTTACCTTATTAGGAGCGTATTATACACCTAATTTCAGAAATAATGCGATGTCACAGTAACGAAATGACAGTTTGAAAAATGCCAGATTCTTATTTGGTATTTGTATCTTAAAAAGCATTAGTATTTCTGTTGCTGGCTCTGCGGGAGTTATACAAATGGTAAGTGTCCAAGTGACGCCCAGGCAGCTTTTGACAAATAGAGGTTTTCACTGAGCCCCAGAAGAGTTATTAAATGAATTATCATTTCATTTCTATCCTTTCCCAATATGTTGTAAAGAGAATCGTGACAGTCCTAAGTCCACATTTTCATTTTCCAGTGTTAATTGAATCTCACTAACTTTGAAATAAAAGTTATGGGAAGGATTGCCTAGTGGGTGGGATGGTTGGATAATTTTTTCCATAAATTCAGTTAAATCACCGCAGTGCTTAAATCCTTACAATAACCCTATCTGTTGGGTATTATGCCTGAAAAGTCTCCCAGGTGTTTCGCCACCTCTCATGAACACTAAGTAAGGTGGGTCCTTAACAACCGTTGAGGGTTACATCAACCATGTAAATACAGATCAGAGGATAGTTAGTTCTGGTGTGTGTGGTGGAGGTATGGGTGTTGGAGGGGAACAATTGTGGAAAACTGTCAAGGGAACTAGCTCAGGGAAAAGCAGTGAATTTTCTGCTTACGTAGCAGAAAATCTTAAGCCTCCTAGCTCCAAACTCCTTCATCAGATAAACATTCTTTGAATGTCTAATGTTAGAGTTCCCAGTTTAGTAAGGAGATAAGGAACGAAACTGTTAGCTATGAAAAACGGATTTCAAAGAACTATCTAATTATTTGGATTACAAATATTTGTTAGGATTTAGACCTAGTTGATAAAATGTTATGGTTGGGAAAATCATGTCCTCCTAATGCATGAATTCCCTCTGTAGCATCACAAGTGGACATTGAGCTTTTGCTCCAAAATCTATCTAGTGACTCATGGCTCATAATCCTAGAAAGTAGCCCATTCCATTTTGAGCAATTCTGATGTTGATTTAAGAAAAGGTTTCTTTAAAAAAAAACAAAAAACAAGTTTTGTTTTTTCTTTTTTTAATTTTATTAAGAACAGGTTTCTTATAGATTACATCTGTTGATGGAAGTTCTACATCTGTAACTACAAATAACAGCTCTAAAATCTTTTTTCATATCACAGTCCTTTATCTGAGCATACCCTTTCTCTTAACCGTTACTTTTACTAACTATGAATCCCTTGTTCTATAAAACATTGATCATGACTTAGATTCTAGACTCTTCACCATAGCACTGAGAGCTAACTGCTTTATTCAAGAAGTAGTTTGACCAAGCAGAATGTAATGCAGGTTACCCCAAGATTGCATATTGCTATCCTGGAATGACTTAAGAGCATTTTAATGTTTTGATTTCTCAGTCATTCTTTTGCCACTTGGTAAGCTCCAAGTCTTTTTTCAGTGAACGTTCTTTGAACTTGGGCCCCTCAGTGCACCTGCCCTACTCACCTTCCCTCATTCTGTGTCTGTGCTATTATTGTGTTATTATTTGGCAGTTTCAGAGTATACCTCCCCATTAGGTTTTTGGCTTATTCATTTTCCTTTGCTTGTTTCAATACAGCATAACCAGTAAGACGGCTGACTCTCTGGACTCAAATCCTGACTCTACTGCTTTCTAGCCACATGGTCTTTGAACATGTCAGTTAACCTCTGTGCTTCAGTTTCCTTGTCATTACCAGTATTAAATGGTCAGTGAAAATAATCAGTGGCAAATGATCAATGAAAGAGTGCTTAGAATAGTGCTTGGCACGTCATAAAATCTCTGTGAGTGATAGCTTTTTTTTCCACTTATCCATTTGAATCCTTAATTTCAACTATCTCAGTTTTTTTTTTAATTCACAAATTTGATAAAGCTTGAAATCATAAGAGACATACTTGACACTTATCAGTTTAAATTATTAAAGCCATTTGAATTGCTAGGTCTTAGTCTCTTCATACCTAAAGTAAGGTGGTAAATTTTTTTCCTTTCAGGACTGTTGGGAAACTCTAAGGGTATGGAAGGGTATTAGCTCTAACTTGAATTATTTTGCCATGCACCTTCATAGGGAACTTTACGTAGGTCTTACCCAAGATTATCAGGGATCGCAAAATTGACTTGATATGCCAAACACATAAAGAGGAGGCATGTTGGAAACATTTCAAATTTAGTGACTTCCACAATTGTCACTCCTTGTCAGAAATACCTTTGTAATTCACTACCGTCTTTGGACAGGTGGTTTGGTCACAAGCTCAGATTGGGATAGAGAGGGTCATAAGTTAAAGTTCTGAATTCTTGTTACCTAGGTTAACACTTTTTAATTTACTCAAGGCTACCACTGGTTTAGTTTGTGGTTCCCATGAGGTTTTTTTCAGTTTACTTTGTTAATGGAAAATTGCTACATAGCAAATAAATTCCAGCAAAATGTGTGGCAATCACATGTGTATCTAATTTTAACTGTACAGATCCTCTTTTTCTGCATAGAACTGTTCCTAAAACCGTATTGCTAAATAGATCCCGTTTTCCTTTAAAAGTCCCCTTGATGAGAAGATCTTGTTATCTTGCAGTTTATTATTAGATAAATCATAGATATCATAGCAATGTATTTTAAAGATTTAAAAAAAAAACCCATATCTTAGTTAAGGACCTTATTTTGAAGCAGAATAAACAGTGATTAATAACATGATCTTTAAACTTTGCCTGCCTGCCTGCCTGCCTGCCTGCGAATCCTGGCTTTGCCACTTACCAAGCTGTGTGACTCTGGGCAAGTTCTTGCTCTGCTTCATTTTTCTCATTGGTAAATGGGAATGATAAAAACCTCTTAACCTTAAATATGTTTTAGCTCTTAGTTGTACTAGAATAGTAATACTAATACCAATGAGAGTTATGTTAGTGATTTTGTGTATTTCCTGAAAAACAAGTTTTTCTGAGGCATGATAGAATGATTTGGTGATTTGTTTTTGAAAGAGTTGTTGTTGTTTTTTAAGATTTTGTTTATTTATTTGACAGAGATCACAAGTAGGCAGAGAGGCAGGCAGAGAGAGAGGAGGAAGCAGGCTCCCTGGTGAGCAGGGAGCCCAATGTGGGGCTCGATCCCAGGACCCTGGGATCATGACCCAAGCCGAAGGCAGAGGCTTTAACCCACTGAGCCACCCAGGCACCCTGAAAGAGTTGTTTTTTAAACTAAACTAGGGAAATTTATGCTCCAGGCAATTCCATAAAACCTTTTGTTTTTAAATTTTGAAGAAACTTAAACAATTTTTTTTTAAAGATTTTATTTATTTATTTGACAGAAATCACAAGTAGACGGAGAGGCAGGCAAAGAGAGAGAGAGGGAAGCAGGCTCCCTGCTGAGCAGAGAGCCCAATGCGGGACTTGATCCCAGGACCCTGAGATTATGACCTGAGCCGAAGGCAGCAGCTTAACTCACTGAGCCACTCAGGTGCCCCATAAAAACAAATTTTTTAAAAGATTTATTTATTTGACAGGGAGAGCACAAGCCAAGGGGAGCAGCAGGCAGAGGCAGAGGGAGAAGCAGGCTCCCTGCTGAGCAGAGAGCCCAATTCAGGACTCGATCCCAGAACCCTGGCATCATGACCTGAGCTGAAGGCAGCCACCTAACCAACTGAGCTACCCAGGCATCCCAAAAAACAATTCTTTTTTTTTTTTTTTTGAGAGAGCACGGGGAGGCAGGGGTGGAGGGAAGGGCAGAGTGAGCAGGACAGAGCTAATCTTAAGCAGGCTTCATGCTTTGTCTCATAACTCTGGGATCATGGATCTCACCACCCTGAGATCCTGACCTGAGCAGAAATTGAGAGTCAGACGCTTATCCAGACTGAGCCACCCAGGCAACACCCCCCCTCAAATTTTTTAAATCACAAAGGTATTTTTAACCATGTAATAAAGTGAAAGAGAAAAAAAAATTTACCTGTAACCCTTTTTTATTCCATCCCTTGGTATTTTGGATCAAAGAGTTAATTACCTTACAAAAGAGGGTAACTTTTGGGAATTTAATGGCAAAATAATGTAAGAGCTGGCCAGCCTGCAGTGGCTGTTTTGATTTATTGGTTTCCTTTTTGAACTCAGATGAGCAGAGTTGTATTGACAATGATCAGTCATACTCTTTTTTTATTTTTATTTTTATATTTTTAAAATTAAGTAGGCACTATGCCCAACTTGGGGCTCCAGCTCGCAACCCAGAGATGAAGAGTCATATGCTCAAATTGCGGAGCCAGCCAGGTGCCCGTCAGTCATACTCTTTGTGATGTGGTGAGCCATGATCCCAGGCCTATGCCAGGTTCTTTATTTTTACCTTCTATGGGCTTCTTCACCCTCATTCCTCCTCTTCCCTCACAGCCTCATACTCTTAGCTGTTTATTAGCTAAGAACTGGTCCTTCCAGGCCATGCTATGTAATTTTGTTCCCATGAGGAATTCAGTATCATGTGTGTTTTAAGTTTTATATAATTGTTCATTTAATTCTCTTTAGTAAATATTATTTTTGTAGATCTTAGCTCATCCTTTTTGACTGACATATAGTATGTCAGATACAATATTTTGCTTATTCATTTTCCTCTTATTAGACTTTGCGTTTTTCCTAACTCATTGCTGTTAGAAACAGTAGTGCTGTGATGAACATTTACATGTGCCCAGAAATACAGTTCGTAGGTGGCAAAACCAAGTTTGTGTCTGACTCTGTTCATTCTTTTTCATTGTGCAGACTCCCAGTCTACTTAATTTATTGCAGGGACACTATATAAAAACAGTAATGGAAATATTAAAAATGTAGTGAGATTGTTGGTTTTCTTCAAACAGGTCAACTTAATTTTGCTCTTTTCCCCCCTGGTTTTTATTTAAATGCGTAAATTGTATTATTAATCCGGTATGGATAAACAGTTTTGTATTGTGCATTTTTCATGCTGATATATCACCTAAATCAGGGGTCCACAAGCTTTTTCAGTAAAGGGTCAGTTGATAAATATTTTAGGCTTTGTGATAAATATATTGTAGTCTATGTCACAGCTACTAAACTCTACAGGTATAGTGTGATAGCTGTCAGAGACAATATCTAAACCTGTGGCTGTGTTCCAGTAAAACTTTATTTACAGAAACAGATGGCAGGTCAGATTTGGTTCATGCACAGTAGCCTGCTGACCCCTGATGTAAATAATTTTTTTAATGGATCATAGTATTTTTTCATTTAAGTTTTTTCAGTACAGGTAATACTATAATGCATACCATTCTTTCTTTTTAGTACTATATTCTTAGGATGAATTTCCGAAGTGAAGGTACTGATTTAAAAGGCTGATGGGTTTTTTATGGCTCTGAAAATTAATAGCCAAATGCCAAGGAGATAAGTTTCAGTTTTTATAAATTAAAAGAGTAGACTTTAATTTGACCTCTAAAACCTATTAAATATCTTTGAGGGTTTGTGGAGAAGGCATCCTTCTGTTGATAGAGTTTTGAAACTTACGAGGGCATTGATCTGTGCTATGGGAAATAATATTTCTTGTATTTATTGTTTAGGTATAAGTTATCTGATTTTTCTTTAAACTTTTAAGATCTACTTACATATCTTTTCTCAATTTAAGTATAATAATGTGTTAGAATTTTAAAACTCACTTGTACTAACCATAAGAGACTCTTAATCTCACGGAAACAAACTGAGGGTTGCTGGGGATTGGAGGGGATAGGGATAGGGTGGCTGGGTTATGGACATTGTGGGGAATATTAGAGTATTAGTGCTATGGTGAGTGCTGTGAAATGTGTAAGCCTGTACAGACCTGTACCTCTGGGGCAAATAATATATTATATGTTAATAAATAAAATAAAACTCACTAGTACTTTGATTAATCTTCACTTAGCTTGATTTTCCCTGAACATTCTATACCATTTGCAGACTGGCAAATTTAATTTATATGAACAGCACAATTACAATTTTAGTATATTTGATTTTCTCAAGTACCTTGGACATCTGGCCAGGGATACTTATATACCTAATAAAGGAAGTCTAACTAAGCACTTAGACATTTTTAATAAATCTGGTAAGTTATTAAATTAAATAAGCATCTAAAAGTTGATTTTGAATAGTTAAGTTTTTATGTTTATTATGTCAGAATCTCTTAAATTCTTCAAAACCTTTAAGGCAGAGTAAGTTACCCAATGATGTCTTATTAACCTATTGCATTAGTACTGATAGTTTGAGTTTGGTTGATTTTTAAATCATGTTTGTACTTGTTTTATAGGTTGCAGGATCACTTAAGCAATAAAAGGCTCCAGAGTATCATGGTTGATTGAGAATACAGATTACATGTTTTTTTAATTGTCGTAGAATTAATCATAATTTGAGTATACTGAGTGCACAATTGGATTGTTGGCTGTATATTATTATATTATATGTACCTTTCCTTTAATGTACCTCATATTATTTGCCCTTTTGAATATCATTACGATTTTGAATATCATATAATAGCTTTCCATGGAAGTACTTTTTCATTTTTAAGAGTATTTTGTGTGTTTTGTTTTCCAGTACTAAATTTTCCAACTTGGACAGTGGAAACCCCTCCTTTTTTTTTTTTTTTTTTTTAAGATTTTATTTATTTATTTGACAGAGAGATCACAAGTAGACAGAGAGGCAGGCAGGGAAGCAAGCTCCCCGCTGAGCAGGGAGCCCGATGCGGGCCTTGCTCCCAGGACCCTGAGATCATGACCTGAGCCGAAGGCAGTGGCTTAACCCACTGAGCCACCCAGGCGCCCTGGAAACCCCTTTAAACTAGAGCCTTTGTTGTATTATCACGGTATCAGGCATATTTGAATACTGTACCTTCTTATAACAGTAAGATCTTCTAGGCCCTTGTTTTTCTTTACCTCCAGAAATAGAATTAACTGCCTTCCAAGTCATTACAGTTTTTTGACTTATGGGTTTTTTTTTTGTTTGGGGTGTGTGTGTGTGTTTGTTTTTGTTTTTGTTTTTTAAGTGGAGAATAGTATTAGAGGTCAAATTCTAAATTCAGGATGGCTTAGCTGATTTGGGGGAGGTTTAACACCATCCCTTCTTATTCTAATTGTACTTACTGAAGGCAGATTTTCCTTAGGGTTCACCTAGGTGTATGGCTATTTACTGAGGTATATGTTTGTGATAAACTTGCCTTGAGTACTCTTGTGAACTGAACTTAAGTTTCACATCACTGGTACAATTTATTGTTACCCTTGTGCCTGATTATCACTTACTGAGTTACTTTTTTTTTTTTTTTTTTTTGGTGGCTCTATTTTTTTGTCATTTCTCTGTAATCAAACTTCTCAGTTTGGGATATGTAATTACTACAAAAAGTGAAAAGTACTGGGAAATTATTCTTTAGTTTGATGGTAACACTGGCCTCTTTTTCAGATATATTTTTACCACCATGGATCGGTTTATAGATGTATCAGAAGGTGAAGTGGACCATTCCTTCTTTGACAGTGACTTTGAAGAAGCAAAGAAATGTGAAAGTAACACAGTTTTTGGCAAGCAAAATGATGACCCTGAAGAGAGAATAGATAAAGATACGGAAAATTCGAAATTTGGAATACAAAAAAAGGAAAATGAAAAAAAGGAGGAAATTCCTCCAGAAGAACACTCTGTAGAAAATGATAATATGCAAACCAGAAATTCTTTATCATTGACCACTCCAAGATCAAAAAAATTGTGGGATGCTACAACAGGGCATAAAGTACACTTGCCCACTCCAAGGAGAATTCCTAAAATTATAAAAGAAGGTGAGGATGATTATTATACAGATGGAGAGGAAAGCAGTGATGATGGGAAAAGACATGTCAGGTCCAAGTCAGCTAAACCATCTAATAACTTTAAGAAAAACATAAGTAAAAAGTATTCCAAAAATAATTCCTCTTCCTCCTCTTCCTCTCTGTCTTCCTCATCTTCAAGTTCAGGCACAGATTGTTCAGATGCAGGGTCCGATAACTGTATTTCTGATTCATCGCCATCATTAAAGAAACGTCTATGCGGTGTAACCCACTTATCACCAAAACAGAAATATAAACCAGGAATGAAATCAGCAGGAATACAGCCTTCAAGTACTAAACCAAAAGTCAATGATTACCCTGAGGAATCGGAAGATACTGTGACAGATGTCACTCCACTGTCAACTCCAGACATCAGCCCTGTTCAGTCTTTTGAACTGGGAGCATCAAATGATCAAAAAGTAAAAGTTAAAAGGCAGGAAAACGTGAGTCAAGAAGTATATGGAAATGTTGAAGATTTAAAAAATAATTCAAAATCTTTGAAATCAACCAAAAAAGGGCAAGAAAAACATGGGCCTGATCTCACTTCAAAATCTTCAGTGTTAGATTCCAATTCAGACCACAGATACAAACAAAAAGCCTTACATGACACAATGGATCTCAATCATCTTTTGAAAGGTAATTTTCTTTTTAAAAGCTATAAATATTGGGCAAATAGTAAACTTCATGGTATATTGAGCTTAAATAGCAAATACTGTGAATTTGCACTGATTTTTCTAAAATAGATATATTTTATTGTTTGGGATAATTGATGTAATAACTTTACCAAATATCCTATTTTACCTTAAAAATACTTGGAATATCATTAGTTATAATATTGAAAAGCTAATGAATGAGGACTAGTAACTACTACCCTAATTTTGTTTAGTTTCTTACAAAGTCATAAAGTTTGGAGGGACCATATAGACAACAGAAATGAGAGAAGTGGAGACAGATGTTTTTCACATTTGAGAGATGTGGGCATGAGATAGATTTCACTTTCTTCTTTAAGAAAGGCAACAGTACTAAAATTAAAATAACCTGACCTGTTGTCTTCATATCAGAGAAAGTGGCAAGAAATGCTACCAAATGAAATTTTGGAATAAACTGTAGGGAACTATTCAGACTTTAAAGGTTAAAGAGGATTACTTGAAAACTAATTACCAAGTTGATGAAATAGCATAATTCAGGTGGCAGTTCCTTTAAGATACAAATTTTTGGAAGTATTATTGACACAGTAGTCTATTGGCTTCAGGTATATATCACAGTGATTCAGTACTTTTATAAATTATGAGATGATGCCCATGATAGGTCTAGTTACCATCTGTCACTGTGCAAAATTATTACAATATTGTTGACCATATTCCTTATACTGTATATTACATCCCTGTGACTTATTTTATAACTGGAAGTTTGTACCTCTTAATTCCCCTCACCTCTTTTGTCCCCCGCAGCCCCTAACCCTTCCTCTCCTCTGGTAAGCAACAGTTTGTTTCCTATATCTGAGTCTGTTTAGTATTGTTCTTTTGTTTGGGTTTTAGATTCCACATACAAGTGAAAGACAAACAGTGTATTTGTCTTCATCTTATTTCACTTAGCATCATACCCTCTAGGTCCGTGGCACCACAAATGGCAAGATATCTTATCGCTGAGTAATAATTGTATTATATGTATATATCTCATCTTTATCCATTCATTTGGCTATGGATACTTCGGTTGCTTCCATATCTTGACTATGGTTAATGATGCTGCAGTGAACATAGGGTGTGCATGTCTCTTCAAATTGGTGTTTTCATTTTCTTTTGATAAATACCCAAAAGTAGATTGCTGGATCATATGGCCTTTCTGGTTTTAATTTTTTGAGGAACTTCTATTGTGTTTTCTGTAGCTGCTGCGCCATGTACATTCCCAACAGTGTAAGAGGGTTCCCTTTTCTCTGCATCCTCAGCAACCCCTGTTGTTTTTGTATTGTTGATTTTAGCCATTCTGACAGGTGTGAGGTGGCACCTTATTGCGGTTTTGGTTTGCATTTCCCTGAGGATTAGTTATGATGAGCATCCTTTTCAGTACCTGTCTGCTGTCGTAGGTCATCCTGTCATCTTTGGAAAGATGGCTATTCAGGTCTCTGACCTTTTTTAAAAAATTAAAGTGTAATTAATACACACTGTTAAAGTTTCAGGTGTACAGTGTAATGATTGAACAATTCTGTATAGTTCTCGGTGCCCATCGTGACAAGTGTACTGTGAATTTCCTTTCCTTATTTCACCATCCACTCATCCACCTCATCTCTGATAACCACTAGTTTGTTCTCTGTATTTAAGAGTCTGTTTTTTTGTCTTTTTTTCTTTGTTTGTTTTGTTTCTGAAATTCCACATATGAGTGAAGTCATATGGTGCTTGTCTTTCTCTGACTGATTTCTCAATATTATACCCTCTGGGTCCACCCATGTTGCAAATGAAAAGATCTCATTCTTTTTTATTGCTGAGTAATAGTGCATTGTACATATATACCACATTTTCTTTATCCATTCATCTATGTATGAACACTTAGGTTGCTTCCTTATTTTGACTACTGTAAATAATAAATAATCAATAAACATAGGAGTCCATATATCTTTTCAAATTAGTGTTTTGTTTGTAGGTTCTATACCCAGCGTGAAGCCCAATGTGGGGCTCGAACTCATGACTCTTGATATCAAGACCTGAGCTGAGATCAGAAGTTGGATGCTTAACCAACTGAGTCACGCAGGTGCCCCATAAGTTAATGTTTTCTGATTTCTTTGGATTAAATACCCAGTAATGGAATTACTGGATCATATGCCATTTCTATTTTTAATTTTCTCAGGAACCTCCCTTACTGTTTTCTACTGTGACTACACCATTCTGCATCCCCACCAATAGCACACGAGGGATTCTTTCTCCTGTCCTCACCAACACTTGTTATTTCTTGTCTTTTTCATTTTAGCCATTCCGACAGGTATGAGGTAATATTTCATTGTGGTCTGCTCAGGTCCTCTGCTCATTTTTTAATCAGGTTATTTTTTTGATAGTTTTTGAAAGTGCAAGTTCTTTATATATTTTGGGTATACAAACCAAACCCCTTATCAGATGTATGATTCAAATATCTTCTCACATTCAGTAGATTGCCTTTTCATTTCATTGATGGTTTTCTTCACTGAACAAAAGCTTCTTAGTTTGGTGTAATCGTATTCATTTTAGCTTTTATTGCCCTTGCCTGAGGAGACTAGTCCAAAAAAGATACTGCAAATACTGATGTCAGAGAGCTTACTGCCTATGTTTTCTTCCAGGTGTTTATGGTTTCAGGAGTTACATTCAAATCTTTAATCCATGTTTAGTTTATTTTTGTATATGGTATAAGATGGTCCAGTTTCATTCTTTTGCATGTATCTGTCTGGTTTTTCTAACACCATTTATTGAAGAGACAGTCTTTTCCCCGTTGTATAATCTTGTCTTCTTTGTCATAGATTGACTGTATATGCGTGTGCTTATTTTGGGGCTCTCTGTTCTGTTCCATTGATCTATGTGTCTGTTTTTGTGGCACTCCATACCATTTTGATTACTAGAGCTTTGTAGTATAGTTTGTAGTATAGTTTGAAATCAAGAAGTGTAATACTGTGTTTTTTTAATTCTTTCTCAATATTGGTTTAGCTATTTGGGGTCTTCTGTGGTTCCATACAAATTTTAGGATGCTTTGTTCTAGCTCTGTGAAAAATGCCATTGGTATTTTGATGGGGATTGCACTGAATCTGTAGATTGTTTTTGGTAGTGTGACTTTTTAACAATATTAATCTTCTAATCCATGAGCATGGTATATTTTTATAAGATACAGACTTTTTTTAATTAGTAAAAATTTTTATTGCTGTACTTCCGTCAATTTATTATTTTTTGGACATATCAATTCATTATTATTATTATTCTTTAGTGTGAAAGAAATAGTTTTTTCCAGATGAGGTAAAAATAGCTTGAAACTTTATCTTTACTCTAGTAAATGTAACTGTAAAATAGTTACTTGAAGATAACATTTTTAAATTGTGAATTGTATTCTCTGTTTGAAATGCAGTTGAAAAAATAAATTTTTTTGGTACATAATTTACATATGGTGGTAATGTAAGAGTATAAACAAATCCCTTAGGTAATCAAATGATTCTCATAGTCAGATGGGTAAAGTGTTTTGGAGGAGTTTACACTTGTCCCCTTTTTTATAGGTTTTCTTTTCTCTTTGCTCTGATTGTGTACCTACTGATTGTTTAGTGTGTCTGAAAAATCAGGCTCTTGGAATTTGGCCATTATCATGTAGTTGTTAAGCCTCCACCCCCTCCACTCAATCTCTTAAAACTTTCAGGATTGAGTTTTTTTGTTCTTGCCCCTTTGCTTCTTCCACTAACAACCAGAGTGATCTTTTAAAAATAAAATCAGCCTTACTACTTTCTTTCTTAACTCTTCCATGGGCTCACTCTTATGTTAAGAATAAAATCCAAATTCCTTATTGTAGCCTAACAGAGTCAATGCCCAGTGATTCTCATCCCAGGCAATATATTAGTGTCACCTGGGAGACTAATATTAAAACAAACACAAAACAAATACTGATGCCTAGGCGCCACAGAAATTTTGATGCAGTTAGTCTAATAGGCTATTCCAGTCGATGAAAACCATTACTGTACATTGGATATTTTTTGCATCTCCTTTTAAAAAAAAAATCTTTTATTACCTTGCTCCAGTCACAGTGCTTCCTTACTGTTCCCAGATACTTTGTTTTTATGGGCTATTCCCACTTGCTGTTGCCTTTTTTCTTTGCATAGACACCTTTGGTTTCGAGTTTTATGGTATATATATCATCTCCTCAGAGATACTTTTTTCCTCAACGTTCTATTTTTAGTAGCTTCACATTCCTGCCCCTGGCTGTCTGTCACAAAAGCCTGGTTTCCTTCCATCAAGATACTTATCAGACCCTGGAATTAGTGTGATTTGCTTATTTCTCCCACTAGGGTATAAGCCACATGAGGGTAGGATCTTAGTCATTGCTAGAATCTTTAAATCTATTGACACAAAATAGGCAGTATTTCTCAGTGAAAGAACAAAGGGAAACTTCTGTTGTTGCATAGCTGCAGTGGTCAGGAAGCATATTTCATATATTTCACTGACATTTGATTTATTTTTAACAATTACCTCTTAGATTGGCATCTGAAAGACACAGGATACATCTGTGCCATAGTCAAAATTACAATTGCTAATATATTTTATTAATATTCTTTTTTAGGGAAAATCTTTGTGGAGCCATCCACTGTAAAAATTTTCACTTTTTAAAAAAAATTTATGGCCACTTTCTAGTGTATAAGATCAGTTGTATGATTCATGAGGTTGATGATTGATCAAGTTGAGGTCTTCCCTGTCTTCAACCCTTCCAGATTGCCAGTGCAAACCCCAGTGCTCTACCCCAACAGTTTTCAAACTTTTTGGCCTTTGGACCAAAAACATTCACACTCTTAAAAATTATTGAGGACCCCAAAGAGCCTTTTTTTGTGTGGATTATATCTATTAATATTTATCACATTAGAAATTTAAACAGTATTAATTCATCTAAGAATAATGGTAATAAACCAGTAATGGTAATAAGGATGTTTTATGAAACATAACTGTCTTTCAAAAACTGAGTGATTTTTGCCAATCTCTGATGCGTGGCAATAGAAGATAGCTGGATTCTTGTACTGGCTTCTGTATACATCTGTTGTGATATTTTGGTTAAAGTACATGAAGAAAAACTGGCCTCACAGATCTTTAGAAAATGGAGGAGTATTTTAATGCCCTTTCAGTTAATTTTAGATATTCTTTGATACCAAGATTCCACAGGTATTAATTTCTTAAATGTTAGTTACAATGTGACATTTGAGACTAAATCATAGTGTATTATTGTATAACTTATTGATCTTACATTTTGAATGTGTCTTTTACCCCTTCATAGTTTTATAACAGAATATATAGGTTATTTGGAAAATACTGGTTTGTTGAGCTTACAAATGACGTATTTCATAATACACTATATAGAAATTATAGTTGTTAATATCACTACCAATCTCATAAGGAGGCTTTTGGGAAGCTTTCAAACTCAAGTTTGCCAAAAATCCTGATTTTTACTAAAACACTCAGATTTTATTTTCACCAAAAAATACTGTCAGTTGTTTTCCTTGAAGTTGACATAATTTTCATTTATATTTATTTTTAAAGTTTTTTTTTGTTTTTTTTTGTTTTTTGTTTTTTTTAAGTAATCTCTACACCCAATGTGGGACTTGGATTCAACCCTGATATTGGTCACATGCTCTACCAATTGAGCCAACCAGACACTGCAACAGAATTTGTTTTTAAAAATAATTTCTGTAGGATAAAATTTGGAAGGTGTTTGAAATTAAATCATTAAAATGTATCTGATCAGGGGCACCTGGATGGCTCAGTCATTAAGCATCTGCCTTAGGCTCAGGTCATGATCCCAGCATCCTGGGATTGAGCCCTGCATCGGGCTCCCTGCTTGGTGGGAAGCCTACTTCTCCCTCTTCCACTCCCCCTGCTTGTGTTCCCTCTCTCGCTGTGTCTCTCTCTGTCAAATAAATAAATAAAATCTTTAAAAAAAAAATTTTATCTGATGAGATAATGTAGACTGGTCACTGATGCTTTGTATTAATAATGTGCATCTTAATATATTTGCTTTTTTTCTTCTATGCTATTTCTAGTGCTGAGTTCTTCATTTCAAATGTGATTTACAGGTCTTTAAAAGTAGCAGCCTAACATTTGGCATATAAAGTATCTCATAAAACTGTCTTTGGGGCACTCCTGTTATCAGGTCACCATCTCAAGGTTATGAGATTGAGCCCTCAGTATGGAGTCTGCTTGTCCCTTTCTCTACTCCTACCCCCAACCCACGTGTGCTCTCCCTTTCTCTCAAATAAATAAATTAAATTTGTAAAAAAAATTTTTTCTTGAAAATTAAGTTGAGGGGCGTCTGGGTGGCCCAGTTATTAAGTGTCTGCTTTCGTCTCAGGTCATGATCCCAAGGTCCTGGGATCAAGCTCCGTATCAGGCTCCCTGCTCAGTGGGGAGCCTACTTCTCCCACTCCCCCTACTTATGTTCCCTCTCTCACTGTCTCTCTCTCTCTCTGTCAAATAAATAAATAAAATCTTAAAAAATAAAATAAAATTAGGTTAAAAACAGTATAAATGGATGTTGAAAACAGTGTAATAGAAAATGTTAAAATGACTTGCAGGTTTTATTGTGTTTTTTTTAATACTGTTTGACTAAATTATAATTTGCATTTTAAGGGCTCACTGTTCCATTTCTTAAGTACTTTTTGATTCCACAAATTACTAGTGTTTTTTAAACATTTTATTTATTTATTTGCTAGAGAGAGAGAAAGCATAAGAGGGGTGGGGGGGAGTGTCAGAGGGAGAAGAAGAAGGCTCCCCACTGAGCAGGGAACCCAACTCAGGGCTTGATCCAGAACCCTGGGATCATGACCTGATCCGAAGGCAGAAGGAGCTGCTTAACTGACTAAGCCACTCAGATGCCTCTTAATTCCACAAATTACAAGGACCACTCTATCCTAGGACTGAGAGGGTGAGAGAGAGGGGACACATCCAATAACAAGGTTCTTGTAGAAAGAAAGCACTTCACACTTTTGGAATTGTCAGATTTTTAAAAGCCACCTAATGGAAAATAATTTGTGATACCTGAGCTTTTTGTTCAGGACTGTCACTGATCATCTCTTTGTATTAGGATGATTTTGGATCCAGGAAACAGAAATTCCTAATGAAACAATGTTTTTTACCTAACAAGAATTCCAGAGATAGACCAGGTTTGAGAGTTGGCCAATTCAGTGGCTCAAAAATGTCCTTAGAGACCTAGGTTCTACCACTGTGTTCCCCCAGCTGTGGTATTTGCTTCATTCTTAGGCTAGTAGGAGATGTCTGCGGCAATTTATAGTATTTACATTTAGACATGAGAATGTCCAGAGAAAGGGAAATTGTCTCTTCCTCTGGCTCTCTCAGAATGCTTTGATCTGACTCACTTAAGTCTCATTGCCCAGAATTGGTTATGCTCCTATTTGTAAGACAGTCATTAGCAAGAGAATAGGGTTATTATGGGCCTGATTCCCCCTGAAGTTAGGAGTAGGAATCCTAAGGATTCCTGAGGAGGAGGGAAGTCAGCCTCCTCTTAGGGACAGGGCTTCATGGGGTAGGTAGGTGTCTTTAAAAGTGAGGCGGGGAGATTTGTTAAGACTTGAGGAAAGTAGAAATGTATGCTAAAAGGGAAAAGCAGACTCTTGTGTTTATCCACAAGGCCAGAGTTTCTCAAGCTTTAATATGCATTGCATACAGGGGCACTGGGTAGCTCAGTGGTTTAAGCATCAGACTCAATTTTGGCTCAGGTCAGGATCTAAGGGTTGAGAGATTGAGCACCTCATCTGGCTCTGCACTGAGCAAGGAGCCTGCTTAAGATTCTCTATGTCCCTTGCCCTCTCTTCCGGGGATACAGGTCATTTGGAGAGCCTTTTAAAGCAGATTCTGGTTCATTAAATCTAGAGTAGAAAACCCAAAGAGCCACATTTCTAGTCAATGCAGAAGTGATACCAACCCCGATTCAAGGACCTTAATGTTGAGTTTCAAGACATTAAAAATCTATTTGGTTTCGTTGTAATAAAATGATGTATCCCTCACTATTCCAATCTAATTCATTTTTGAAACTTAATTGGATATGGAAAGCCTAAGTATTATTCCCACCCAAAATCCCTAAACAGTTTCTCCAAATATAAATGAAGTACTGAAACACTGTTTAGCACAGGAACTAAGCTAAATGTAGAAGGAAAATTTATTCATAATACTACAAGATAAGGATCACCGATCTGAATGACCTGATTTTTAAGTACTGCTCAGAGCTTTTAAAGGCACAGGAACAAAGGTGGCATTTTGCCACTTGGTCCATCTGTTACTGGAGTCCTTAATACAACAATCCACAATGGTTTTTTATAATAGTAAAAGATTGTATACACTAATTATAGCTATCAGTTTTTTGCATAAAGCATTTCTTTGTATTACTTCAGTTTTTCAGAGTTGTGATTCATACTCAATTGACCCACTGTTTTTCAGATCCAAGAATAATTTCCTAAGTTTTCTTTGTTTTTCTTATAAAACTGAATTGTTGGACCTGGTGAGGGGGAGATATGTGCATGGCCAAGCTATTCCTTTTCTGCACTTATTTCTCAATATGTTTTATCACTTTCAACATCTGTTCTATGGGCTGTTCTGGCTGAGCAGAACATCTGTTCTATGGGCTGTTCTGGCTGGTTGTGTTTCTTCACAACGTTTTCCACCTAACCTGAAGAAAACAAGAGTAATAATGCACAGCACATCCCACAAATTATGAGCAGGAGATGGGATCCTATCAGAGAACAGCTGAGGTGGGAACACAGTATAATCTGCACCCTCTCAATTTAAACATTGTCACTAGCTTCAATGCAAAGATGCAATGAAATAGTTTTATTGTTTTGAGAAAAAAAAAATTTAGTTATTAAAATATTGGGCCAAAGTTCAGATGGTGAGGGATGCCTATAGAGCCAACAGTGTTAATGTTATTTATTGGTTTAAAATAACATGTTAACAGGTTTATAAATTTGAACTATAAAATATTAAGCCTCTGAAACAATGGTTAATCAAGGAATGTAAAATCAAGTATCCAAATTACAGGCCAGAGAATAGGAAACAGTTTTGAACTTGGTTACTTACACAGTGAGGGGAAGAAAATTCTAGAAGTGGAATCAGAAGACTTTTGGCTTCTGAGTGTTATCCATGTGACCTTAGACAAGCAGTAACTATTCTGTGCCCCAGTTTCTTCATTTGTAGAATGAGGCAGTTGATAGGTTGCTAAGGTATATTCTAAATTCAGGGTTCTGGGGTTCTGTAAGAACTGTTAGAAGGGAAGATTAGTGTAGCCTAGTAGTATTAGATATTTGACTTTATCTGATAGCTGACTTCAAAGTAGATCTTGAAAATTTAGTAGAATTTCTAAATATTTCAGCTTCTTTTATCTCAATAACATGACTGATTTGGGGGACTTCCTGTCCCCACCCCAAGCTTCTCTTTGCTCTATTTATGTTGAAAAGGTGTGGTTGGAATTGGTTCTTTGGCCTTGAGCTGTAAAGCATTGACTAGGCAGGCAGAGAGAATGTTTAAAAATGAAATGGTGGAGTAAACAAGTTTATCTATTGGGTGATGACATGAGTGTGATATTTGCAGAACAATAAATTGACATGACTAGATCTGAAGGTGTGTTTCGGTCTTTGTATAGGTAAAATCAGGTCAATTTAGGAAGAAACGATGGCAAAATAGACACATTTTAGAAATGCTCCTCCTCAAATTTTACCACCTAGGTTCTGTATGAAATAATTAGATACCTCATTAGAGATGTATTCTGAAAAGGAAAAGTAATATAAGAGGCAGAAATATGATTAAGGAAACCCTGATGGGTAAAGAAAGTGGTTAAGCTTACTGCTAACCTGACACCAACGCAGGATGGAGGAAGTGAAGTGCCTTACTTGAGGAAAAGGTCTGGACCTGGTTTTACTCCGTAAAGAAGAGGCTGCCTGTCCTGAGATGGGCTCCTGCCTCATCCTCCCTGGTGGCACATCTTAGCCCTTTATTGACAGGCTGCAGCAAACAGGATTCAGAGAGGGGAGTAGGAAATGTCAGATATTCTCAACTCACCACCAAGTGTTTATCAACTTTTGAGAAAAGCTAGAATCCGCAGAGAGGCACCAGACTCACAGATGAAGAACATAAGCTTGAAACAGAGCTCAGTGATTTTAGAGAGAGGCTGCAAGGACAACACTCTTTTCACTAATAAAACTAAGGCATGATTTGCCTTGTTCTCCTGTCACATTTGCATAGTGGTTTTGCAGGGGCTACACTACAATGACAGCACTCTGCAATGAACAAAGAAGCAGATATGAGCATCCAGTTGGCTTGTTTTAAGCCAGGCATTAATATTGGCAAGACTATTAAACTCTGCCCCTCTCCTCGCTAATTTTTTTCGTTTTTTATAAAAGAATGATCTTAACCTGTCATTGGTTTATTTTCAGATGAATTAATGTCTTCACTTGATATTAGCCAAAAGGCCGAGAAGCGATTGAATTAATGTCTTTAAAGTATTTTTTTAGTTCTAAAATGGTAAATATTGATAAATATAACTCACATGAACATTTTTTGGAGGGTTCTGAGACCAAGAAATTTAAGAACTTCTAGGAGGATAGAATTCGAATTTATCATTTCTGGTGTATTAGAGAAAGAATTAGCATAGTTAATCTTCCTAAAAGGGGAAAAAACAACAAGCATTTTAAAAAAGGAAGATTGGAGAAAGAGTTCAAACAGTATAAGTAGACGGTTTTAACTTACCAGAAGATACCATCAGGGCATCTTTAAGAATTTAAATCAAATCCAAACTAAAAAGACATTTTAAGTAGTATAGGAGGAATGAAAATAAAGAGGAGAAAATGGAACTATCAATCCTAATAGTTTACAAAATAGAATTCAAGATGGGAAAAGCACAAAAGGGACAAAAAGAAGTGTTTTACATTTATAAGCTTACCAAATCTACAAAAATAATTGAACAGCCATTGATTTGAAATTTGTGATAAAAAGTAGATAAGAACTAGATCATGAAATGAGCAAAACCATAATCACTGTGGAAGACTGATTGATAACTAAATTATACCAAAATTAATGGCCTATGTATGGGCTCTATTTTGTCTTTTACACAGTATTTTTTTTTTAAGTGATGAAATGCCAGTTACTATTGCTAAAAATCAAATCACCCCAACACTTGGGGTGTGGAGAGACTCAGAAGGTGGGTGACTTGACAGTGGGGACTGGAGCCCTCTGAGTGCTGGTTTTTTGACATGTCAGGTGTTTAGGGTCAACCAGGGCAGCTGAAAGAGGGCCCACATGCAGCTTTACATGTGTCCTGGCTTCTTCACATATGGCAGCCTCAGTACAGCTGGATTTCTTAACATGGTGCTCAGGGCTCCAAGTACAGTGTTTAGAGAGACAAGGCAAAAACCTCATCACCTTTTATGACCTAGCCTCAGAATGTGACCATGCCAGTCGCATAGCATCATTCCTTCCATATTCTATTAAACAGTTATAAGCCTTCCCAAATTTAAGAGGGAGGGACACATACCCTCCATCCTAATGGGAGGACTGTCAAGTTTATGGACAGGTTTCAAAACCTCTTCAGCCTATGGCCACACGCTGATTTGTATTCCTTCAGACACGAGAACACATTCCCCCTTTCTGAAGAACCCACTCCCCGCCTCGTCTCACCTCGACATCCAGGGTCTAAATCTGGTCCAAGTACAGCTAAACCTCCTCACTCATGGTTCCTCAGTCATAGCTCTTTGAGTATTTGGACAGTCTTCTGCCAGGAGAGATTAGGAAGGAGTAGTAGATAAATTTTCGAGCCACCTAAGTCCTGGTTCTTTTTATATTCTCTCTATAGTTTGACTGAAAATAGATCATTTCCTTTTTTTTTTTTTTTTTTTAACCTATCCCTCTCCTCTTTCATTAGTATGGATAAAGTAAACCATTGGTCCTTTCAGCATCCTTCATGGGATTCTGCTTAGCCAAATCCACCAGTGGCAGGTATTTTCCCCATTTTCCTTGTCGCCACAGCCAACAGTTTTGCTAAAATTCTGCTACTTCATCCTCTACATCGACCATCTCCTCCAGACCCTTCCAGCTCTACTGTCACCTGGTCTCAAAACTAATACCTTGTACTTTAGGGGTTTTTTACAGTAGTACCCTGATTCCTGGTACCGGATTTTGTATTAGTTACTGTTGCTCTGATAACAAAACCCAAAGCTTAGATGCATAAAGCAGCAGCCTAGGATGACTCAGAAGACTAGGATCATAATGCGTGTGCATAGCCCCTTTATGTGGTTTTGATTTCCTCACAAGGTGGCAGCCTCAGTCTAGTCAGACACAGAGGGTGGCTCAGGGCCCCAAGCACAAGTATTCCAGCAAACAAGGTGGGAGGGTGGTGGGGTACTGCATCTCCTCCTTCCCTAGCCTTGAAAGTCACAATTTGGGCTGTATCATTTTGGTCCACACAGTCACAGGCCTGCCCAGATTCAAAGGAAGGGGATAGGAAGAATGTCACAGAATTCCTCATCTGACAAGTTGTTCATAAAGAAGACAAAGAAATCTAGTAAATTTGATCATCATTCCTTGAATTGTGACCCCCCAACTACAAGTATTGGACTTTTTCTTTAAACCTTTAAAAAATAAACCATCGGTGGTGGTTTTGTTTTGTTTTGTTTTGTTTTTTTAATAGGGATCATGAACATGTCTACGATGGATTTTTTTTTTTAAGAACATATTAGTAAGGACATAATATAGCATGGAATAAAATTTCTGGTGATAGCATAACATAAATTTTTTTAAATGCTGTGTCTCAGCGTAGATGAAAGTAAAGCTGATACCACTAGTGAGTGATTTGTGTTAGATGACCGACTCAGTAAGTAGATCTAGTGATGATGGGCATGATATCGAAACACTATAGAGAGCTGGAACAAAATTGTTTTGTTAAAATTAGGAAAACAATATTTCTTAAATACGTGAGTTTAAATATATATGTACATATTTATATAAATGTTTGTATTCCTGAAAGTTTATTTAAGTTAAAAAACTTTTTTAGATCTTAATTGAAAAAATAATGAGCCAAGTATTTGAGGTTGCCTCATACTAAAGCATGTAACCACTTTAGAAAAATGTAATCGTGATATCTGGTATCAGTATATAAGTAGTACTCCATGTATACTTTTTCTGTCATGGAAAGTGAGTACTATTTTTTTTAATGAATTAGATTGAACTTCCTTTATTAATTTTTTTTTTTTTGCTATTGCCTTATTTTGCTTCTAAAAACTTTTTTTAAATGCCATTAGGAAAATAGCTTTTAATTCCCTTTAAAATTTAATTTTAAAGGCTTTCATATGTGGCTAAATTAATTCAGGAACCTTATTAAATTCTACAAAATGTGCATTTCTTGGAAGCAAGATGATTGAATTATGTACATCGCACCTGCATCTTTCTAAATATGTTCTTCAGGTTTTGCGATTAACTTGGTATGATTTTCAACAAATTACCAACCAGTAATTCTCTCATTTTTCCTTTCAAAAAGCCATTTCTTAAAATCTTTTTCTTTTAAGTTTTTTAAGTTTCTGTAATCTTTGATAGTCTTTGGCTTAAACATAGGGAGGTAGACTTCCAGTTCTTTTGACTTTGTTCAAAAGATTTGACTTTTCTGCACAGTCCCTTTTTAAAATTGGGGTTCAATTTTTAAGGGGAAGCATTCTTCCCCTTCAAGCCCTCTGCTTTTAACAGTGTAAAATGCTAAGCAAGTAAAAGAATTAAAGGTACTGAATTGCAAACTAATAATAGTTACTTCTTAAAAAAAAAATACTGTTAACAAATGTTCCAGTCAGTTAATTTGATAGGCTATACTCCTTTTTAGTACAGAGTTAAGCTGAAACATTCAGCAAGTTTGATATTTTTAGAAACTTTGAACAAACATTTGGTAATTGTGATTTACTGAAAATTGTTACAGAAATTTAAAAATTAAGCATGTTAATAAAATTTCATTTGCTAACAATAGTATGCAAAATATTTTTTATATAATGTATTTATTTTAGTTTATGTTTAATTAGGAATAAAATGTTTGACTTTTACTGTAGCTGTATTTGTTTCAATGTTAATATTAAAAACCACAAAGTATTTTCAGATTAATTTGAAAGTTTCAGCATAAGCTGGATTTTTTTTTGCCAGTTTTTAACCCTTGTTTCCATCAGTCATTGCTGAGAACATTTTATATTTTAAGTATGCCCTCCAATTAACAAAAACAGTCCAAGTTGGAAGTATTGGTGTGTTGATGCACTTAACCAGAGGTTTCTAACCTCCCCAACTACTGAGCTGCCTTAAGGAAACATAAAATTACTTGGACATGACAAGGGCATTTTCTATAAATTATACCTGCCATAGAACTCATAACATTTACATTTCTTAATAAAATATTTTCACCATTCAGCATGTAACTTTTATTCCCAAAGAATCCAACAAAACTTAAAATTCTATGCTGCCTCTGAATTTCTTTCAACATAGTTGTAGTCTGGATGTCATTAACACTATTTCATACAGTCCTTTCCATGAATTAATAGTTTCCATTTGTAAGAGTTAAGCATCAGTACACACCACCATGTTGCTATGCTCCTTCAGTCATTTTTCCTTTTCTTGTTCACTTCTTTAGCTTTTCTGCAATTAGATAAAAAAGGACCACAAAAACATCACTTTGATCAGCCTTCTGTAGCACCAAGGAAAAACTACTCTTTCACAAGAGAGGAGGTGAGACAGATTGATAGGGAAAATCAGAGGCTTTTGAAAGAACTGTCAAGACAGGCTGAAAAATCAGGAAGCAAAAGTACGATTCCTAGAAGATCGATTGTTCATCCCCCTAAGTTGTACCATAGTGCCCTCAACAGACAGAGGGAACAGCAAAGGATTGAAAGAGAAAATTTGGTAAGTAACTAAAAATTTTTAGTCATCAAAGAAAATGAATTGTAATGATTTGTAAGGCCAATTTAACAGGAAATGAGATACAGCCACATTTTAATAATGTGAAAGTAAGTATAGATATGTATTGTATAAAATACATAATGAGCTATGAGCTAGAAGGTACAATATGTGTGCTTTTTTTTTTCATCAAGCTGTATTTTAAGGGAACGTTAAATGAAAATACTGAAAGCTCTCTTACTTGGCTAGGTGTGTTAAGTCAGACAGTAGTATAGGAAATGGTATTCCAAGGATCAGATACATGTATCTTCTGTAAAGTGTTCACTCACTAGCCATATCTGTTCCATTGTATTGTATCCTTGTTGGGCTGCTAGTTGAATGTGTGAAAGACATTATTAAAAATTCCAAAGTTAACACTTCGGTGTTCTAAGGTATATGGGGACTGTTGAAAATCTTCCAATAAAAACTATTCTTCATAGCCTGTGATTTTCTTCGTAAAACTATACTCATCATATTTGCTGATGTCTACTGGGCTCTGAACTAAATGTCATTGTTCCAAGTGTCTCCAAATATTAGCTTTTTGAATCCTGCAATAATTTCTTTCTGGTGGGTATTGTTTTCATCCCCTTTTTACTGATAGAATCACTGAGACCAAGGGGGATAAGGTAACTAACCTGGGATATAGAGCGAATGAGTAAAGGGCTGACCAAGATTTTAACCACAGGTATTGTCTTAAACTAAAATTAGACCCTAATAAGCGCACAAATTCAGAGCTAAAATAAATGAGAAAGCTATTATTAAAATGACTGGAACAGTTTGCAGAATCCATCCTCATGATATTTCATCACCAGTACGCCCTATTTCACCATGTGCTTACCTAAATCTGTACCAACTCTTATAAAATGTTTTCTTGCCATCACTAATTTTTTCTTTGCTATCACTAATTTTAAGAGTTGGGGAGCTGAGAGTTATATTTACAGAAAACAGTAAAGTCTTAAACCCTTCAGGAGGCTTACCCTACATGTGGTAATGAGTAGGGACCAGCAAAACAAGTTGAAATGAGCTTTCTGCACGTGACTAGCAGTTTTTCAAGATTCATTCATTCAAGATTCATTCATTCATGATTTTTGAAAATTTGAAATTGTATCATGAACATTTGGGTTTACTCTGGTGCTTATTTCATTTAACAAGTAATTGCGTAGTCCATACTAGTCTACAAATTTTAGGTCATTTTATCCTCATAGCAACCAAATAACGTAGAGACTGTTGTCATGGAGGAGAAAATGAGACACTGAGTGGGACACAGTTACCTTGACTTGCTCAAGGTAACAGAAGCATATGCAGGCTACCAGCTTTGTGGTCACTTTTTTTTAAACAGCTTTTTGAGATAACACACACACCATAACCACTTAAGGTGCATAATTCAGTGGGTTCTGATATATTTAATTTTGTTGATTTGTAGTAAAACACATAGAACGTAAAATTTGCTATTTTAACTGATTGAAGCGGTCAGTTCAGTATTTCCAAAACTTTTTTCATCATCCGAATGGAAACCCTTTACCTATTTATAACTCTCTTTTCCCCTTCCCCCCAAGTAACCTCTAATCTACTTTCTGTTTCTATGAATTTCCCTATTCTAGATTTCATGTAAATGTAGTGATACAATGTTCGTTGTTTTATGTTAGGCTTATTTCACAAAGCATAGTGTTTTCATGGTTCATGTTGTAGTCTGTATCAGAGCTTCATTCCTTTTTCTGGCTGAATAGTATTCCACTTTATGTGTGTACTACATTTTGCATATCCATTCATCTGTACATGGACATTTGGGTGATTCCCACCTTCTGGCTCTTTTGAGTAATTTTGGAGTGAACATTGATATCTGAGTGTCTTTTGTGCCTGCTTTCAGTTCCTTTGAGTGTATACTTAAGACTGAAATTGCCAGATCATATGGTAATTCTGCTTTTTGAGGAATCTGGGTTTACTTTTGAACAGTTGAAACCATTACTATATAGTGGCTATTCTGTATATTAGGATGAACCCTGTTAGCAGCCTCTGTTTACGGCTTCTGTCATCCCTCAGGTCAGTTGTACATTTCAGCTATTTTTTTTTTAAAGATTTTATTTATTTATTTGACAGAGAGAGATCACAAGTAGGCAGAGAGGCAGGCAGAGAGAGAGAGGAGGAAGCAGGCTCCCTGCTGAGCAGAGAGCCCGATGCGGGACTCGATCCCAGGACCCTGAGATCATGACCTGAGCCGAAGGCAGCGGCTTAACCCACTGAGCCACCCAGGCATCCCACATTTCAGCTATTTTAATACACTGAAGAATTACCACTGTTTTGTTCTTTTTACTTGGCATACTTAGTAGTTTGCCTATGTGAGCAATATTTTTTCCCATTTGACAGTAAGATCTTTGGTATACTTGAAAACAGTAAAAATATAATATGAGCCACATGTATAATTTAAAATTTTCTAGTAGTCACATTGAGAAGGTCAGTCAAAAGAAGCAGGTGAAATTCTGATAAACCATTTTATGTACTGAATAAATTCAAAATGTTATAATATGTAACCAGTGTAAAAAATTAACGATGAGCTATTTTACTTCTTTTTTTCTTTTTTGGGTACCCGGTCTTTGAAATCTTAGTATATTTTACATTTAGAACTCATCTCAATTTGGACTGGCCGTATTTCAAATGCTGTGTTAGCCACATATGGCTAGTGACTTTGGACATTACAGCTCTAAATCAAAAACTAATTCATGCAGAAGTGAAAAAAGTAACTTAAAGCTGAAAAGCAAAATAAACATTTTATTATAAAATATCATTATGTTACTGCAGGGAGAACTCATCTTCACATTTGTGTTTAACTCTTCATTCTCTAAACCAAAATAAAACTTTTCTTGGCTGTTTCTACAGTCATTCTTCATAATGACTGATTAATTTTTCATCTAAATTTATTATAGTTTCTGTTGGAATTATATTAAATTTATATTTTAATTGGAAAGTATTTGGCACTTTTAAAATACTACCTTCCTGTAGTGTGTCCTTCCATTTATTCACGCCTTCTTCTTTTTAATTTTTTTTTTTCAAAGATTTTATTTATTTATTTGACAAAGAGAGATCACAAGTAGGCAGACAGGCAGGTTGGGGGGCAGTGCTGAGCAGAGAGCCCGATGTGGGGTTCGATCCCAGGACCCTGAGATCATGACCTGAGCCAAAGGCAGAGGCTTAACCCACTGAGCCACCCAGGTGACCCACCTTCTTTTTTAATTCAACCGTTCGTATATTCTACCTTAGTAAAGTTTTGTGGTTTTCTTCAAAACTATATATCTCTATGCTGTTGCGCATGAGATATTTTATTACATTTCTAACTGCTTGCTTTTGTAAACTTTTGATTTTATTTATCTTATAATCAGCCACCCACTAAATCCTTATTTAGGTCCACATTAGCAAAGAAATTGTTCTGTGCTGAGTAGGTAGAAAGGAAGGGCAGAGATACTGTATAAAACTGAGTGTGCTGTGCATTATAGTTAAAAGCATACTGTTAATCTTTCTGGTGAAGTTCACAGTCTTCATTATATGTCTCAAGAGGCAAGTAATTGTCCTCCTCATTCACAAGGGAGATAAATAAAAGGGATAAAAAAGAAAAAGTAATTTTATCCAATAGAGGGTGTGTTTGCTACATAAAGACTCAGAATTTGTTAATTTCCAAAAGGGGGACTCATTTTTTAATACATGAATTTTGAAATATTCTTTTTGAAAAATATTCTTGTTAAAGCATATTTCCTTATGTTCATTTGAATATAATATGAATCCTATTTTCATGAAAGAGCACCAGAATAATCTTAGCAGAAGGCAAGGACAGCAGGTAAGTGAGGGTACTTAGTTTATATTTCACTTTACTATCTAAAAGAAATGAGATTATTTCATTATTTTTTTTTAAAGATTTTGTTTATTTGACAGAGATCACAAGTAGAGAGGCAGACAGAGAGAGAGAGGGAAGCAGGCTCCCTGCTGAGCAGAGAGCTCAATGTGGGACTCGATCCCAGGACCCTGAGATCATGACCTGAGCCGAAGGCAGCGGCTTAACCTACTGAGCCACCCAGGCGCCCTGTTTCATTATTTTAAATATACTGTCAGTTTCCTGAACTGTGAAAAAAGGGTGTGAGGAGTACTTCCCAGATCAGGGAAGGAAGTAAGATTCCTGAAGGAAGGCATAAGGATTAGAGCCTAGAGTTCAAATGGAGCTAGTTTATTAATTTTATTTTTTTACTTTCTGAGAATACATATACATATATACATATATTACATGTATAGGTAATTAGTCAATTTTAAAGAAATTAAAATATATAGGCAATAAAGTAGAACACAGTCTTTCCACTCAGAAGTTCCTCTGTTAAAATATATATATTTTTAAAGATTTTAATTATTTGAGAGAGAACAAGCCGTGGGGAGGGACAGAGAGGGGTAGAGAGAGAAGCAGACTCCCCGCTGAGTGGGAAGCCTGATGTGGCTCCATCCCAGGACACAGAGGTCATGATCTGAGCTGAAGGCAGACGCTTAACCCAACGGAGCCACCCAGGTGCTCCCAAAATATTTTTAAAGTAAAAGTGATGCCCCTCCCCCATGCTCTTGGACATATGCATGCTCCCACAAGCTCGCACTCTGTCTCAAATAAATAAATTCTTTCTTTAAAAAAAATGAATTAAGGGGAGAGTGATAATGTTGTCACAAAAATGAAGATTTATAGTAAGTCATCTCTAGTGTAAGGATTCAAGTGTGAATGTTGAATAATCAGTACCTTTGCTCTAGGATCAGTCTGGGTTTCCTTCTTCTCTGGTTATTGTCTGTGTCTCCTTTCTTTCTTTCTTTCTTTTTTTTTTTTAAAGTCCTTTCATAGAAGAAAAGAAGCTGTGATAACTAAGTTTGACTTCAGTTACAGAAAAATAAGAACAGTCCTGGTTTTCCCTGACTGTAGAAGGCTTGTTACCCTTTAATGTCCTTTAAGGTCTTTGTTTTATCACTTCAGAAAGATAAATCACCTCTCCTTTGCTGACAGCTGCAGAAACATTAACGTAATACTCATTTGTTTTAACTTTCTGTTTCCTAAAGAGGTTAGGATTCAGGCTGGATTAGTTTTCTTTTGAAAAAGAATGATACTTCTAAAGAGAAAATAAATATTTGGACAAACTTTTGGGATTCATTGTTAGATTGATTAGAGCAGCAGTTCTAAGATTTTGTGAACCAACAGATTGGTTAAGTAACCAATCTTACCATTTCTCAGTTAATGAAACATAAATTTGCTTAATGTCTGCTATGAGCTGTGTAAGACACCAGAAGGAATATTAAAATATAAAATATTGCCCTGTCATATAATTTATAACGTAGCTAGAAAGGTAATACTCTTTTATGTCAGACAACTAGAAAATACATAAAACAGTATTAATAATAGCATTAATATTTAATAACTCTGTACTGTATGCCAGGTATTGCTGTGAACATTCTATATGCATTATCTCACTGCTTGAAACTGACTCTTGGAGATTATTTCATTGTTAGTATCCATATCAAGTCATGTTGTTGATAATCAGTATCAGAGCCAGGATTTAAATCCAGGCCTTTCTAACTAGATAGCTTACATTTCTGGTCACTAATACAAATGTTAAAATATTTTGAACTGTCATTTTAAAGTTGTACCCAGAAGTTCTAAACTGTTGACTAGATTAAAATGTATCTACTTTTGACTTTAGGGTTTATAATGTAATCACTGCTTTGTATTTTAATAGTCTCCATAAGCGCGAGCTATTTCTGTTTGCTATCCCTTAGCTTTTGCTTAGCTCCTTATATTCCTATGAGACGTACAAACTCAATATGGGATATGTTCCATGTGGTCTGGATAGCATTAATATCTCTCTTATTTCCCAAAGTTTCTGCATATAAACTTGGTAAATACCATTATCAGGACAACGGAATGGGTGTATTCTTTGCCTTATTGTCAAATTATCTCAGAATTGATTTTTTAAAAAATTTTATTTATTTCATTTGACAGAGAGAGCGATCACAAGTAGGCAGAGAGGCAGGCAGAGAGAGAGAAAGGGAAGCAGGCTCCCTGCTGAGCAGAGAGCCCAACGAGGGGCTCGATCCCAGGACCCTGAGATCATGACCTGAGCCGAAGGCAGAGGCTTAACCCACCGAGCCACCCAGGCACCCCTTAGAATTGATTTTGATCATAATTCCTTTATATGTTTTACATCTGATGAATAAGCATTGCAGTTTTCTTAAAATTTAAAAAAAAAATACATCTAGCCAAGTAAATTTAGGAAATTAGTTTATCCAAAAAATGAGGCTAATACCAGCAAAAAAATCAAAATTGGTAGTTAGCTGAAAATAACAAGTTTTCTATCCTGTCTCTCCCACCCTCCACAGTTCAGTATGTAGTTAATAGGGTAATCAGCACAGCAAATGTTGCTCTGCCCAGTAAAATACATTGGCAATGTGATATATAGGAAGTTTCTTAACTCATTTGTAAATGTCTTGTTCATTCAGGCATGCAGTAGTGTTTTCTTCCCAAACTATAAATTACCTTACAGGGCATATATTTTTTATTTTTTTCTTTCTGTCCCTTCCAGTGTCTTGCAGAGCTCAGAGCAATTACAAACTGTATATAGAAAAGGCATAATCTTAGGAGGTTTTGCCCCTAAATTATACAGCTTCTCTGTATGCAGCAAGAGAAGGACAGCATGTTATGATGCGGCAAGACCATAGACCATACATGGAACCGTGTTTAAATCATAACTCTCAGCTCAGCAAAGAAAACCATTCACTCTAGTTGGGTCTGGCTTCCTGAGGGAGAAAGACCTTGAAAGCCTAAAAACTGAGAAAGGCCATTTTATGCAAACAACAACAAAAAACAAAAACAAAACTGGCAGGCTGAGATGTCTCAGTTGGTCCGGTTGCTGTTTCCTGTGCTCTCTACCTCTGCCATTTTTCCCCAGGCTCAGTTCATTTCTGTAAAGCCTTCTCCTTTCTCTGAACGGCTCTTCTCTGGAATATTTTGACTTGTTCTACCTCTGGACTTACTCAGAACACTGATTAGAATATAAGTGTAGGCGGGAGACTGATAAGAACAAACACAAAGTTGAGAAAAAGTTCTGGAGTTGATTGGTGGTCCTGGTTCATAATGACACAAATATACTAAATGCCACTGAACTGTATGCTTTTAAATGGTCAAAATGGTAAATTTTATGTATATTTTGCCATCAAAAAAAAAAAAAAAAGAAAAGAAAAGAAAAACTTAGTTGAGGCAGAGGGAAAAAAACAGATTGTGTGAGAAAACTTGTCCTGTGACTGAACTCGGGAGGCTGGTTTCTTTACTGGGAATCTGAGTGCTGAACAACAACATTCTCTTTTCAAGGAAAGATCACCTTGCTGCAGAGATAGTTTAACTCAGTAGAGAGATCATAAAACAATCATAAATCAATTCCTTGATCCATTTGGTCTGCTTAAATATTCCTTTCTTAACAATGCCTGGCAAAATCAAGCAAAAGAAACTCTCTCCACCTTCTAATATGTGAAGAAAGAAAAATTTGGAATGTAACTCATTAGATGCTGTTACTGAATCATATTAAAATACCACAATATTGAATATTATATAGCCCTTACATTCTAGGGGCGCCTGGGTGGCTCAGTCAGTTAGGTGTCTGCCTTCAGCTCAGATCTTGATCAAGCTCCTTGCTCAGTGGGGACCCTGCTTCTCCCTCTCCCTCTACCTGCAGCTCTGCCTACTTGTGCTCTCTATCTCTCTGTCAAATACATAAATAAATTTTTTTTTTAAGTTTTACACTCTAAAGTAGTTGGTTTTCAGATTTCTTACCAATAAAAAATTTTTTAATTTATTTTTATTTTTTTCCAAATTAAATTTGATGCAGAATCTTTAGTATATAATACAGGCAACGTGGAAAGCATAGAGGGGCTGGTAGAAGCTAGGTGTGGGGGACCTGAGAGCCCTGCCGACTTGGCCTCTCTTCAGTGCCGAATGTTGAGGCCTAGCTGGAAAGTGAACAGGTTAAAAGCCAGGGCTCAAGAATCATAAACAGAATTTATAGTAGTCTGGATAGGTTTATGGTAATTTCTAGGGTTGAACACACTGGGTTTTTTACTCCCATTATGTCCATTCTGTGGTTCAGTGTATTTCAGCTTATAGCACCTTTCCTAAGACCGTAAGGCGATGTAAAAGAGAGATGTACCTGTGGTCAGGTGTTAAAATCACAGTGGTTTTACAGGATAGGCGGACCCTTGGATTTTTCTGAAAGTATATATTTTCCATATAGTATCTCAAAAATGATTTAAAATCTTTATTTCATAACTATCAGGTTCTATCCAGTATTTTTCTATTTAACACTAATTTGAAGGAGTATCTGTACCCCTATGTTTATCACATGATAGCCCGACTACAGAAGCAGCCCAAGTGTCCACTGATAGATTAATGGACAAAAAGATGTCATTATACAATGGAATATTATTCAGCCATTAAAAGGAATGAAACCTTGCCATTTGCAACATGGATGGATGGATCTAGAGAGTATAATGCTAAACGAAAAAGTCAGAGAAAGACAACATAATTTCACTCACATGTGGAATTTAAGAAAGGACAAAAAAGCAAAAATACCAGACCCTTAACTATAGAGAACAAACTGATGGTTACCAGAGTGGGGGGGTTGGAGGATGGATGAGATAGGGGATGGGGATCAAGAGTGCACTTACCATGATGAGTACATGAATAATGTATAAAATTGATGAATCCCTATATTGTACACCTGAAACTAATATAACACTGTGTTAACTATACTGGAATTAAAATAAAATTATTTAAAAAGTATTTGCCTTCTTAAAAACTTATTGCTCTTTTGCTAAGTTATTATAATAACTTACTGCTTATTGATACTTATCTAACATTGACTTTCAAATTGATTGTCTTTAAATGAAGGCTTTATTGAAAAGGCTTGAAGCTGTGAAACCAACAGTTGGTATGAAACGTTCTGACCAGCTGATGGACTATCATCGCAATATGGGTTATCTCAGCTCATCACCATCCTCAAGACGAGTGAGATCAACTCTTGGCCAGTACAGCCCATTAAGTAAGCATATTCAGAATTATTTTGTTCTTAGATTTGTGTATTTCATCCTTTAAAAATATATAACATATTATGTTATTTATTTTATAACAAAATATATAACATTATGTTATATATAACATATATATAACATACATATATAATATATAGCATATATATAAGCCAACTTCTGGAATGCAGTCTTATTGAAAAATAAGACTGGCATGCCTTGTCTTTTGTTAGTTCACTTAATTTCAGGCTTCACGCACAGCATGTAATGGCAACATAGGAAAGAAACAAGGAGATAAAAATTGAAAATATCAGTATTGTCTTCGATAACAGAGAGAATTTCATTACATTTGTTGAAGAAATGAGTAGATAACACTGTTTAAAAAAGCTGCTGAAACATTCCCCTTAACCAGTTAAGAATTATTGGTAGTAACGTCCAACCTTTATATATATATTTTGTCTTCAATACTGGATATCTAAAACAGGAATTAGTCTGTAGAGTCATCAGATATAATCCCTCCTGATTATTGATTTGTGATCAGCACACACCCAGCTGGTGGTGGATCCTAGAGAATGTAGCATCCGGTGACCACTTAGCGGTAGGGTGTGTGACATCGCAGTAGGGTGTGTGACATCGCGGAAAGGCTGGACATCCTCACATACAGAAGTCTGTGCTATTACTTCACGTATGCATTCTAAACTATAAAAAAAGACAACACAGTATTAGAAGAAAGTTGGTCTCACAGGGCGGGGGTGGGGGGAAGAGAGGGCAAAATGAAACAAGATGGGACTGGGGAGGGAGACAAGCCATAAGAGATTCTTAGTCTCAGGAAACAAACTGAGGGCTGCTGGGGTCGGGGGTGGGCAGGAGATGGTGGCTGGGTAATGGACATCGGGGAGGGTATGTGCTATGATGAGTGCTAGGCATTGTGTAAGCCTGATGATTCACCAACCTGTACCCCTGAAGCAAATAATACATTGTATGTTAATTTTTTGAAAAGTCCCAACTCCCCAATGCTCATGTGAGTCTTAAACACTCACATGACTAGTAATTCTGTTCATTAATTTCATTCTTCAAGCATCACTTCCTTGGTATAGTTAGTGACTAAGATAGGAGGATCTTGTTCCAGTAATTTATACTTAGCATTTTGCCTTGAATGTGATAAATTGTTGAATAAATTCATAAATAGTTAATACAGTTTTTTTGTTTTTTCACTTGAATCACTTGAGCAGCTTTTTAAAATCTTTATCCCCATCTCAAATCTACTGAATCAGTATCCCCTAGTGTAGAGTCTGGGCACGTTTATTAATATATTTTTAATTTCCACAGGGAATTCTGAAGTACATTCCTGTTTGAGAATTATATTAGACTAATAAAAATGCATGTGAGGGAACAAACATTTATTCTGAACTTTAGGAAAGGAAGTTTTTCAGGTGATGATGTATGTATTTAGTTTAAATAAAATTATTTCTTGTTCTTCATATATTTTCAGGAGGAGCTTCTAGAACATCCAGCGCTACCAGTGGTCTCAGTTGTAAGAGTGAGCGACCAGTTTTTGACACGTCCAGTGGCCTGTTACTAAGACCTAAGCCCCCTAATGTTCGTACGGCTTGGTTATAAAAACTTTTTACTTTAAGCATTGTTCATCCGGTTCTTAATGAAGTGCTCTTGTATATTACTACAGTTCTCTGTGTAAACATCTCTAATTTAAGATATGAACAATGAGTTTTGTAATTGTATTGTAATTCAGTGCAAAATTGTTTTCAAAAAGACAGTGTGAAATCAGTGTTTCCTATGAGGATGTGTTTCTCTGAGATGCAGATGTATTTGATAGAGAAATGGTAGTATGCATGTATATTTTCTTGACATAAAAATTGATTCAGCTCCGATATTGACAAAACAGTTGCAATATCACTGCACATTGAACCCAAGATGTTAACTATATTGTTCTTGTTTTATGTGTTTTTTTTAAAATAAGCTTTGAACTATGAGCATAGCTCCTAAATTTGACTTTTTCTCTTTGCCCCAGAACATAGGTGGTACAGCTCATAATTTGTTTGTAAAACTTGATTGTACACTTTCTTATTATGAAACAGAACTTGAAATTTGTTCTCATTGGTGGGCCTGATTAGATTTGGTGAGCAAATTGAGAGACGCTTGTGCTAGGGCAGTCCTTGTGATTCACCAAAATCATCTACTACCTCTGTATAAGTGTGCTGAGTTAGATCTTAAAAATGTAATCAACCATTCCAGACCATTTTCAAACTGTGAGTATTAGGAAGTTGAACTGGGAAGGCCCTCTTCCTTATTCTTACACATTCAGGTAAAATACCACTGATGATGCTGAGAAATGAGGTAGACTTTAGAGCTACAGTCCACTACATTGTGAATATGTTGTCCAAGGACCAGATGACCATAAGCAAAAGCAAATACTTGTTGAGCAAAATAGCACCACCAGTTTGAAGAGCCAAGAAGCTGATCTTCGGTTGTGTCAGAACAGTGTTTTAGGCTATACTGTTAGGTTGTGTTATATTTAGTGTTTGCTGTATCAAAAGAGAAGGTGAATAAGAAATGCATGGTCTTGAAGCTTTAGAAACTCCAACTACTGTTTTTAAGAATGGAGAAAGAAAACTAAAGTATAAATGGTAAAGGAAAATATCACACATTTGTTGAGGCTACTTTAAATGTCATCTAATTTCTTGTATTATTTGGTTTGGGCTTTTGGACTGAATCCTGAAGTATCATTTTTGCCAGTGCCACTTTTGAAATCCTAGTAATCTTAATGCAATTAGTAATGGCAAATAGGGTGTAATATAGTTGACTTTTGAAATCAGAATATTTTCTGTCAATCTGTGGACTCTTATTTCATACAACAAAGTATATCTCAGATGTGGTTGCTTCTTCTGTCTTAATAATCACTTTTTCATTACTGGCCTTTTCAGTATACCTTTAGAATGTAATGGATTAAATGCTAAATCTTTCTTTTTTTAATACGAATTCTTGATCTGTAGCCGCAATAATATTTGTTTAGTTTTCCAGGTTAGCTCAAGCTTTGTAGTGTTTGCTGAACTTATTTTCTGACCACGTTGGGCATTAAGCCAAACTGCATTTTGCTAAATATCAGTTCAGAATTTCTTGGTCTTAAGTTGTTATTGATGGATTTTTGTCTAGGATAGGATCATAAAATGTGTGAACAGTGATGTTAAAAAATATTCACGGGAACATGACCCGACTGTGAGATTTCTCTGCTGCTTTCTTTGGGCTATAATGTTTGTTCATTGTTTGATGCTCTGTTCTGATGACCAAGTTCGTAGATCATTTAGTGCTCTGCTTTATTTATTAATTTTAGTTACACTAAACCAAGGGTGTTTTACTTTGCTGTGTTTTTAGCTTATTGCACTTTGAATGTTTGTATAACAGCTTATCTTTATGAAGAGATAAGGTAATGCTGAATTTATAACTCAGCATTTGGACACCTGCCTGATATTGTAAGCCAGTTTTTAAAAATTGAGTTTTAAGTTGTTAGGGAAAGTGTATATATATGAAACCTTTAAAACCTTTTCCTTTCATAATGACATTAGTCTCTGAATATATTTTATATGGCCTTTGCTGTCCTATGTCTGGATATAACACATAATTTTATAGGTAAACCTATACTTTGATTTGAGATACTAATTTAATGCCTTTTGTCTTTATTGCTTTGATGGGGAGATTAAATCTAAGTATTGCTGACAGTAGGGATTCAACTTGAAGTGAATGTTGGGAAGAACAATATTCATCTTTTCAAAGCAGAATTTGTAATTCTCTTGTCGTTATTTCCATGTGATAAGTAAAAATAGAAGGAGAAGAGTTGAATATGCTGTTCTCTGCTAGAAGTCAAGGTACTTTGAAGTTGTTATGGTTTGAGGGACACTTTCATGAAGGAATCATAAGGATACTATTTTCATTTTCAAGAACTTATAAAAAGGTAAGGGATCTTCTAGCACTACTCTATATTTGGTTCACTTGGACCTAATATTTATACTTTGAAGATTTACATCTGCATCTAGAAGTTATACTAATCCAGGATCTAAACTTATTAGGCAAGATTCTAATTGGGAATTATTTTCATATCTGTCAAATGTTAAACTAATGTTGCCTCCATCTTAATAAGATTTTATGAAAGACTTTTAACTTAAGATTATTTCCTAAGGGATAGCTGTTACTCACAATTTCCTTGCTTTTTTCAATCTCCATTGAAAAGCTGCATTCTTCACTACTACTCCAAATAAAGTTTTTCTGGTTTACTTATAAATGTAGTGTAATGCAGTTGTTTTCAAATCACTGACCCAATGTCCAAAATGGATATCTAGACAACTTTAAAAAGAGGTCATTATGATGCTTGTGTGCTTCTCATCTTCAGATTCAAATACGCAAACTGTGGGAAGTATTATGACCAATAAAAGTGTGGAGACACAAGTTGAATTTATTATATTTTAATTCATAAAATGTTTACTATCTTAAATGCCAAAATCTTAACCTATACATGATTGTATACCATCCGAAAAATGTTCTTAATGATAATGGCTACTTTATTTCCATGAATAAATTAGTAGTAAACTTAAAAATCAATATCTTTTTTTAATTTCCCAATCTGTTACATGTTTTAAGGCCTGAAGAATTAGCTTGACGTAGTGAAGAGAAAAATGAAAGGATTAAAGATAACTAAGTTTTGATCCTGTACCCATCTCTTAAATGTATTTTCTTTTTTTTCCCATAAATTAAGAAGTGTCAACTGTGTTTTCTTGTTCCCATTTTTAAAAATTAAAATAATAACTTTTAGGTGCTTTACACGCCTAAGAATTAGAATGAAGTTGGAAGGAGGGGGTATTAGCTATTTATATCTTTGAAAGTATTACATTTATGTGGGAAAGAGTTTGCTTATAATTACATCGTTGGCCATCTCTTCAGACCCCACATCATGTAATTTGCTCTGTAACATTGCTATGATGCTGCATTGGACACTCTTAGAGCCTCATGGAATGTTTTTTTTAGTGTCCATATCAACATTTCACTTGCATAATGAGTGATAAGAAATACCCTTTTTAAAACTTGCTGCTAAAACATCAGTTTAGGAACTTTTTTTATGAGGGTTTAATAACAACAAAGCTGTAGGAATAAATCACTGAGCAGATCCTGTGGTAGTACATTCGGGTTCCCAACTGCGGAGTTCAAGGATGCTTAGAGCAAATATTACGTCATAGCAGAAAGTTTTATTTGCTTTTAAGGTTCTGGTGACTGTTTTTTAAGCCACTGAGAGAGATTTCTGGACTCACCATGATACAGTCTTAAGTGTCTATACCTCTTTCAGGGTATACTTTGTAAGTTCAGGTAAGTTGCACTGTTTATTCTAAGATGATGTTTTTAAGGTTTTACTCTTTTACAGAGTAAAACTTAAGAGGTAACGACATTAATTTACTATAGTGTGACATGGGGTTTTTTCCTAGGAACCTAATTTCACATCCACTGTTTCAAGATGGTAAAAAAAAAAAAATTAGGTAGTCACCAAAAAACTTTTAAAAACTATGGGTCTAAATTTTTACAGGATTTATGTTACAGTGATAGTCTTCACCAACAATCACACATTTATTTCATGTATTTGGAAATTATATAGCTGATCTCCAAGTTTGCAATGTACTTTGTTCTCTTGATTTTACTCTGAGACTGATTTATTTCATGAAGAATATACCTTGTACTAAGTAAATACATCTTCTTTGCATGCAGTTATATATACTAACCAGAAAAACTGAATTCTGCCATTAATTTGAGAAGATTTAATTTGAAATTCTATTTTGGGGAATGTGAAAGGGACATGAGAATGGCACGCCAAAGATTTTGGTGTTTGCAGTTCATGTGAATATTACAGAAATACAGAAAAGGACACAAAACATAAATATAACCTCATCTATTGTTACAAAGCAAACCTGCGTCACCACTACCCAGATCCAGAGTCGGGGTGTTGCCGGGACTCACAAGATCCTGGGTGGCTCCCTACCAGGCATGAAGCTCTTTGCCTGCCAGAAGGTAACTATGTCTAAACTTCTGACACCCTTCCTTGTGTGGTCTTGCCTAGTTTTGATTGCCGTGCGCAAGGAATAAGATGCTCTGGTGTCCGCCTGCGTCTGCAGAGCACGTTTCCATCGCTGATATCCTTCATGGGGTTGCACGTGGCTGTAATTCTTTTGTTCTCATTTCTGTACGATACTCCAGTGCGTGACCAGCCCAGGATTTATGTGTCCATTCAGTGCCTGATGGACCTCAAGGTGGCTTCCAGGTTTCTGGTTATTACAAATGATGCTGATAGGAAGATTTTCAGTAGATGCGTCTGATTACATGTGCCTGCGTTGGTTGGCATGCACTTAGCGGTGGGGTTGCTGGGTTATAGAGCCCACATAGAGTTTTCCAGCCCGAGTGTCCCAGTTGACTCTCGCAGCACAAGTCTACTAACTGGCTCCTGTTGCTCTGTGTCCTCACCTAACATTCAGTGTCCGTCATTTTCGTCTAACCATTTGAGTGGGTGTGTGGTGTTATGACGTGATTTAGTCACACTGCTCTGACCTATAATGAGCTCAAACGCCTTTTCATGTGTATTGGCCATTAGGATATCTTGTGTGGATGTGCCTGTTTTCCTGTGGGTTGAGTGTCCTTTTCTTGTTGATTTGTAGGAGCAGTTACATGTTCTGGATACAATGCAGTCCCAGTGTGTTAACAGTTCTTTTCTCCCGGTCTGGCTTGTTTTTTTTTTTTTTTTTTTTTTTAAAGATTTATTTATTTATTTATTTGACAGAGAGAAATCACAAGTAGATGGAGAGGCAGGCAGAGAGAGAGAGAGAGGGGGAAGCAGGCTCCCTGCCAAGCAGAGAGCCCGATGCGGGACTCGATCCCAGGACCCTGAGATCATGACCTGAGCCGAAGGCAGTGGCTTAACCCACTGAGCCACCCAGGCGCCCTGGCTTGTTTTTTCACTATAAATGATGTGAACACAATGCTTAATTTTACGTTAGTCCACTTTATCAATCTTTTATAGTTAGTACTTTTTTTAAATGTTGGGTTTTATTAAATTTTCATTTACCCAGATACAAGAGGATACCTGCTATAGTGTTTTCCAGAAGTTTTGACTTTCACGTTTAGTTATACAGTTCACGTGGCATTGTTGTCTCTTTTTCATGAATGAAATGGCTTTCCTTAATGGCTGCCAGTTTTATTCCTTGGCCTTAATTTGCTGTTATTTTTCTAATTCCTTGAAATGGACATGCAGTTAACTGATTTTCAGCTTTTTCTTTTTCTTTTTTTTTTTTTTTTTAAGTAAACTCTGTACCCAATGTGGGGCTCAAACTTACAAGCCCAAGATCAAGAGTTGCATGCTCTCCCGAGTCACCCGGACCCCCAGCCTGTCTCCTTTTCCAGTAGATGCATTGAAGGCTATCCGTTTCTTCTGAGCATAGCATTAGCTGTTTCCCAGTTTTGATAATGTAGTATTTTTCTTTTCACTATGTTCAAAATATCCCGAGTTTCCACTGTGATTTCTACTATTTAACCCATGGGCTCTTTTAGAATATATATAGGTTTATTCTTCTTCTTTTTTTTTTTTTTTTTTTTTAAGAGTGAGCATGCCTGTGAGCTCAGGAGGGGGAGATGAAGAGGGAGAATCTTAAGGCTCCTCCATGGAGCTCAGCATGGATCCCAATGCGGGGCTCAATCACACGACCCTGAGATCATGACCTGAGCCAAAATCAAAAGTTGGATGCTTAACTGAGCCATCCAGGCACCGCTAGAATATATATTTTAATGGGATGTTTTATTTTTATTTTTATTTTTAAAGACTTTATTCATTTGACAGAGATCACAAGTAGGCAGAGAGAGAGGAAGGGAAGCAGGCTCCCCTTCCTGTTCAATCCCAGGACCTTGAGATCATGACCTGAGCTGAAGGCAGAGGCTTTAACCTACTGAGCCACCTAGGTGCCCTTAATAGGATGTTTTAAAGTTATGATTGTATTTTTGGTTTATATGAAAAATTGTAGAAAAAACTTGAAACTCTAGATCAGGGGTCAGCAACTTTATAACCCATGAGCCAGCAGCCTAGTGTCTGTTTTGTGGCTTTTACCTTTTTAAGTGGTTTTTTAAAACCAGCAGAAATATTTTTGGCATGTGGATATTATATGAAATTCACATTTCAGTATTCGCACACAAGCTTTCTGGAACACAGCCAAGCTGCCTTCATTCTTCTTGTCCAAGGCTGCTTTTGCAGTATGGAAAAGCTGTGTTGTGTCAAAAACCATCTGGCAACAAACCCTAAAATATTTACTGTCTTGTCCTTCGGAGAAAGAGTTTGTTGACCCCTGCTCTGGATGGTGTTTTCTTCCAGACAGGATTTACTTTTGCTTCTGGCAGGCAGCAAGGGTGCTTGAAGTCTCAAATCGTGTTAAAACAGAGATGGAGTGGGCATCAGTGGCCACGGGTTATACTTCCCATACTCTCTTATTGTTACAGGGTCATGCTTTGGGGGTCCTAGACATGGTTCTAAACATGGATGTTTACCAGGGCTCCTCTTCCTTGGAAGGCCCTGAAATCTGGATTTTGTCACTTTTTCTCCAAGAGGTTTTCAACTCTGTTTCTAGTTCCTCATCCCTGTGGCTGTTTTCCACATATTGAAGATACTCCCTGGGGAATAGTGACCCTCAAATACTAAGCTCTTTTCTCAGGGCTGTCTTCCTCAAAATCGTGGCCTTGGCCCTATAATTTCACATGCCTTATTAGCTCCCCAGTGCCTTCAAGCAGATTTTTAAATACTTTGAACCCTTTTGTTTTCAGAGGGAGCATTGGTTTGTATTACCTAGTCTGCCAATATGGAAATGCTTTATAAACCACAAATATACTTGTTTTTTTAAGATAATTCTTGGATCTTTTTTTTAAAAATCAGTATATATTTTTTTAGGATTTTATTTATTTACTCGACAGAGACACAGTGAACAGAGGGAACACAAGCAGGGGGAGTGGGAGAGGGAGAAGCAGGCTTCCCGCTGAGCAGGGAGCCTGATGCGGGACTCGACCCCAGGACCCCTGGGATCATGCTTGAGCTGAAGGCAGCCGCTTAACGACTGAGCCACCCTGGCACATCAAGATAATTATTAGATCTTACAGTGAAATTGCCAAGTGAGTTGTGCTCATCTTGAGCCTAAAGGAGTTTGGGCAGCTGTCAAATGCAGCAGCCCAGTGTTCTCTTCCCCAGTGTGTCCTGGTTGGGGGATGCTGACGAACGTGATCCTTCATCCTTTTGTCTTTTCATACCAGTGACAAGCCTGAGGGTAAGCCTGGTCTCCTCCCCCTTTGAACCCCACTCCAAGTCCCTAGTCCTCAAGTGGTCCTGCTGCTACTGCTCTGTTTCCACTGCTATCTCCTTGCCCGCATCCGTTCTCCACACTGAAGCCAAAGTGCTAAAATGGAATTTTGAAGTCAGTTCCCTGCTTAAAAGTCCGGCGGCTCATTTTTTTTAAAGTAGGCTTTACGCCCAACATAGGGGCTGAACTCATGACCCTGGGATTGAGTCACATGCTCTACCCACGAGCCACCCAAGTGCCCCCCTTCAGCAGCACTTGATAGGTTGTGGTATACATCTCATGCTTGAAGGAAGCTTGTGACCCACATTTTCTCCACAAGGAACATCACTGCCTTCTTGCCCTTTGGAACCCTGCACATCACTTCAGCACTATGCTGGGGGTCCGTTTTAAACCATGAAATCACCAACAAAACACGAAAATGTGAAGACCCTTTTTTAGAGTGTGACAGCTGAAACAAGAGGGCAGAGCCTGCCTGGCCTTGTTTGACCTCAGCTGTGTATCAGGCAGTACCCACGAATGAACATAAAAGGGTTAGAAATAAAATCTTAAAGCGGAGGCCAGTTTGCAAATACGCAATCTGCCAGTAAGGGTCAATTTTATCACAGATGGATGAAAAGGCTGATATTCAAGAGAAGCAGAAAACTAAAAGGAATTCATAGCATGGTAGACTTTGTAAAATGGTCCTTTTAAAGACTTGAAATTCGAATGTAAAGCAGCCAGAAATTTTTATCAGTTACATTATATGCCCCCACTTGTCCACTCGACACCCTTTGCATGTTCAAGATTCCACCAAACTGGAGGACCCGCCTTCCCCTAAATCTGTTTCTCTCACTCTGGATTGTAGGTGCCTGATTTCTTCATTTGTTCTTGAATTTAACAAACACTACACATGGCCTGTGTCCCAGGCACTGTTCTGGGCTCCAGTGAAATCAGTAAGAACCACTGCCCTTGCAGAGAGAACTTCTATTCCCTCACAGCCTGGCACGTTGTAGGTATTTGTCAATTTTGTCTCAGCACGAGCTGTGCTATTTATGTATTTTACATAAGGTAAAACAGAAAGGAAATGGTTTAAGATTTAAACACAGTCGAGGCAAGCTGTAAATGCATAAAAAATGGAAAGAACTTTTGAAGGGGGTGTGGTAAGAGGAGGGCTGCATTTAGGGAGAGAGCTTTGCAGAAAGCAAAGTGAGGAATTCCTGAGGGCAGGGCGCTCGGTTCTGAGTTGTTAGCTTAATGTAAACCCTTTCCATCTTCCCAGAGCTTCAGGTGTGACAGCTTTGACAGTGACGGTACAGTGAGGGGATTTGTAAAGCTATGACGTCCCCGGCCAGAAGATGACAGCATCGTGACAGAGGCTTGGTTCTAGGAGTCACCAGTGAATGCAATACTATAGCAAGGAACTGACTCGGGGGCCCTTTGGGCAAATCTACACTTCCTAAGTGCCATCGAGGTAACCCTAGCAGAACGGGGAGGCTGACATCTGGGTCACTCGCACGTGGCAGATAATGTGTGTTTAATAAACTCCCATTTCCTGTAAAGACTCAAGAACAATTTTGGTTCTTGGTTGGCCTGGGACCACCCACTATTCATCCATTGCTTTCAGGTCTCAGCTGCTCTTCATGGCTCCTCCCTCACCTAACTCTTAAGGTTTCAAATACTGAAAAGGCTGCTGGCCTTACTCTGAGCTATGCTCCACTGAAGTTCCTGCCCTACTAGCCTGCCCTGCTTTCCTCTCCTCTCCATCAGCAACAGAACTGGGACCATTCACACCATTCACTGGATGAAAAGCAGCATGAGGGTAATGTATCCAGAAGGCCCCTAACACTACATGTTTGTGACCTGGCCTTGAGATGGGACTGAGTGAGAAGCTTGCTTTTTGCATGCCTTAGCCTGTCCCATCAGCACAGACAGGCACTACAGTAGGGCAGATGGAACCTTGTTTGTTGTGGTAAAACAAAAGCAGCTGATTTTTTACTGGGGAGGTAGGAGTGAGTAGGTGGGAGAGCTTGGGAAGGAGGGTGAAGAACGGGAGGAACAGAGACACCACACCCCTCAAACCACCCGCCAGGGAACCCATAAAACACATGGGCCTGCCTTTCAAGCTTTGCCTAGGGTATAGGGACTGGTTTCCAGCATTGTTGCTAACAGGCTCGTGCTCTATGAGCTGGACCAGAAGTAATTTCCAACTAGAAATTGTAATTATTTTTCTCTTGGTCATTAGTTTATGAGAGTCATATCCAAAACTGACTTTGTCTCTAGTCTTGATAAACTGTTACTGCAAAGAAGTGCTGGCAGATACCTTCTTTTTTTTTTTTTTTTTTTAAGATTTTATTTATTCATTTGACAGATCACAAGTAGGCAGAGAGGCAGGCAGAGAGAGAGGAAGGGAAGCAGGCTCCCTGCTGAGCAGAGAGCCCGATGCGGGGCTCTCCTGGGATCATGACCTGAGCCAAAACCAGAGGCTTAACCCACTGAGCCACCCAGGCACCCCTGGCAGATACCTTCTATACCTGTTATCTAACTCCGCTATTTTCTTTCAGGCCTGCCTCCTACCACTCCCCACATTTCATGTCCCTTTCTAGTCCTACCCAACCAAGATTATATTAAATATTACATTAGATAATAACAGCCATTTCATTCCTCTCTCCTAACCCCATGAAGTTTCTTTCAGAATTGGTTTCTGTCTTTTTGTATCTTCCACAGAGCCTAACAGGTACTAAATACTAGCTTGCTAGCTGATTGTCAATGAATACTGCCCACTGTCATAAAATTCTCAGTAGCACACTTCTCTAAAGGCCCTAAGGCAGAACATTTCCTCACCTCACAAAACTCCCAACACTGTTCAGTGTAATCTCAGAGTTCCTGAGGGTTGCATGAAAGCGCATAAAATCAGGTAGGACTATGCAAGTCAGGATCCATGCCATCGCCTTGGAGCCCCCAGCACCACGGCCTGAGGTAAGATAAAAAGAAAGCAGGTAAAAGCCGCCAAAGTTTGAAAACCACCCATTTTAAGCATTGTAGGTACTCCTGTGACACACAGTAGAACATCTGACATTCAGAAGCTGGGCCACCGAGTTATGTAAGTCATGCTAGAAAATGTGCATTGGTGGTCTTACGTTTAAATCCACACAGCAATGAATAAGAACTCAAAAAAACATGGTGCATTAAGTGGTCTTTATTGAGATTTCACATTCGGTTATCTTCATTATCAGTTCTTCAGTTAATTATACAAGTATGATAAGTTATTTTATATCTGACGTGGGAATTTAAATGTAAAATAAATACAAAATACATTTGTGGTTTAATGAACACTCAGTGAAGCTTTTTTTTTTTTTTCCTCTGAGGTATTCCTTTCAGTCTGGTTTTATCCCAGATCTTTCTTTTTACTTCCCATAGGAAAAGTCTATTAAACCACACAATGGATCTGGAACCAATGACCTTGCGTTTTAACTACATTAGACGTATTTTTTGATCTCATCATACAACACCAATACGAAAGCTCCGCCCATGCCTCTCAACACATTGGACCAGGCACCTTTGAAGAAAGCCTTGGCTCCTTCATCTTTCGCAATCTTCCTCCAGCAGTCCACCGTCCCAGTGTACATAATATCCGCTGCGGAAACAAATGCTGGTAAGGGCTCTAATTCTGGAGGAAAGAGGCTCTTCCTCGGCAAGACGCATACACACAGTGTTAGGAAGGTCAGTCACTTGAGCGCTAAGCGCCAGCTTCGTGTGGTGTCCAGCTGGGCACCCTCTTCCTTGCAGAACTGTCAGTGTCTCTGGTCAGTCCTGCTCCTTCCACCCAAAACCAGGTAAAGAACCGGGGCAACGAACCAGCTAACTCACACGTGGCCAGACCATAGAGTGGGAGGGATGGGGTGGCGTGGAAGTACTAAGCTGGTGGTCCCCCTTTTTATGGATGAGAACGGAAAATCTTATGGGCAGAGTCTCAGATTATATTGCCCGACACAGTTAAAAGAGAGAAAACTATTAGGCTGAAGCAAATAGAACTGATATTTGACTTTTTGATGCTAAAAATGGCAATTTCATGTTTCAACCTATGGAAGCCGAAATGGCTTCAGGCCATGTCACCCAACAAAAGCACCGTCTCCCCAAAGCAGTATTTTTAAATAAACCAGCTAATTAATTAGTTTCCTGTATTTCTGTACTCGGGCTCTAAGGGAAAAGGGCTACGGCCTCTATAATATTAGATACTTAGTAAAGTTCACCTCGAAATATCTCATTTTTTGATGTTCTTATCTCTGATAGAAACACACTCTTTTCTCTAAAGGAACAGTGGACAGTTATTTTCCTGTCCACTGTTATTTATTATATAACAGGTATATATATTTATTATATAACAGTTATTTCCTGTCCACTGTTTATTTCAGTGTTAAGGGGACTGACTATAAAGCTTCTTTCCTAAGTTCTTTTTTTTTTTTTTTTTTTAATATTTTATTTATTTATTTGACAGAGAGATCACAAGGAGGCAGAGAGGCAGGCAGAGAGAGAAAGAGGAGGAAGCAGGCTCCTGGCTGAGCAGAGAGCCCGATGTGGGGCTCGATCCCAGGACCCTGAGACCATGACCTGAGCTGAAGGCAGAGGCTTTAACCCACTGAGCCACCCAGGTGCCCCTCTTTCCTAAGTTCTTAACACGTAATTTTAACCAGAACAGTTTAGACTGGGAAGAGCATTGCAGTGTTTCTCTTGGGCAGAGAAATGCGTGTTAGACCAGTAGGTGTCAGGCTTACCCCCTTTCCGGCCAGACTGCATCATCATCCTACGGCGGACTGTGTCAAAGGGGTAGGACACCAGCCCTGCCACCGCTGTCACGCTCTGGGCAATCATCCAGCTCACAATAATGTGCACATTCTTGGGATCAGGCAACATCCCTGTAGGCAGAGGCAAGAAGCCAAATGGCTGTGACGTGATTTCTCTCAGCAGCTCAGCCAAAAGCAAGCAGAGATGGAGAAGAGGCTACTGTACCTCCAACTCCATGCCCTACCCTTCTGGAAGAACCTGCCCCTGGGGGTGCCTCACAGCCAGGCAGTCAGCCAAAGCTGGGGACTGCCCTGTGGGTCCAGGGAAGCCAGAGTTGTGCCCAGGGTGCAGGGCATGTTGAAGGGGCTCCAAGTTCAACTAGGTCACTGACAGAGCTGTGGCAAGGGGGGGACAGGCACCCCTTCTTCCTCTCTGAATAACTCAAGGCCAGAGTTTATTTCAGTAGAGGACAAGGAGACTCCTTTAGCTATTTATCCACACTATACCACCCCTTCAGAAGCATCCGTTTAGCTCGGGGACTAGGAACAAAACCAAGATTATTAATAAATATCCGGTCCTTCGTGAGTTACAGACCCCTGGGGACCTTCTTCCTCCCACTCCACACCCCCTGAGGCCCCTCTCTCACCCTTGGCAGTATCATAGACTCCAAAGTAGGCCGCTCTGTAGATAATGATGCCCTGGACAGAGACGCTGAAACCCTGGTAGAGACCCTTCAGGCCGTCAGACTTGAAGATCTTGGTGAGACAGTCACCCAGACCACTGAACTCGCGCTGGGAGGCACCCTTGCCCACATCGGCAGCCAACCTGGTCCTGGCAAAGTCCAGCGGGTAGACAAAGCAGAGGGAGGTGGCCCCAGCTGCCCCACCGGAAGCCAGGTTACCAGCAAAGTAGCGCCAGAATTGCTTATGCCGGTCCACGCCCCCCAGGAAGATCTGCTTGTACTTGTCCTTGAAGGCGAAGTTGAGGGCTTGGGTGGGGAAGTAACGGATCACGTTGGCCAGGTTACCCCTCCAGAAGGAGAGAAAGCCCTGCTCCTTGGGGATTCTCACCACACAATCAATGATCCCTTTGTACTGCTTCTCGGCACTGATCTGTTTGCTGGCATGCTGGACCTGCGGGGGGGAGGGGGGTCATGGAGGGAGGGGAGGATGGGGTGAGGATGGCCAGAGCAGAGGGAGAAGGAAAGAGGACAGGAGCAAATGAACGTTTACAACTCTTTGAATTTCTTTCTTTAAAAAATCTATGGGAAAATCAAGCAGATATTAACTAAAGAAGTACATCGGCTACTGGGATAATAAGCCAAAAAAATCTGCTTTTGCCTCAATTATCAGGGCACTTGAGAGAAAAGGTTCTTCCCCCCAAATAAACTGAAAAGACTCCACTGTAAAGAGTCATTTATGCATTGCCTTTTTCCTAGGTATGAGAACTATGCTAGGGGCTTATCGGGAGATAGAAATGATTAAAGATTCCTGCCCTCTAGGGCACCTGCTCTGATATAACACACACACAATGGACAGGCAGGAGATAATGATGCCTCAGTCTCACTGGGTCTCCCTGGAGACCAGGATCTCGGAGGAGTAGATGCTCTCACAGAAGTAGAATAAATCCACTGGGTATTAGAGCCTGAAAATTTTCTAGCAGATTACGCAAGTAATTAATTATTGAGCGGTTTGTCGCTGTGAGTGAGCAACTGGGGTTTTTCTTCATGATAATTTTGACTCCCAAATCGAGGAGGCGGAGTTTCTCATTGAGGGGCCCTTGCCTTTTGGGCAAGAAGAGAGACACGATAGACAGGATGAGAAGGAGGAAGAGAAGCCATAGACCAGACGGCAGACGAAAAGATTTGGGGACGAGGTGAGACAACATGAGTCTATTCTGAAAACTGTTCATCTCTCAAAACCTATTTCCTCAGCTGTAAAATAGTGGGAATAATACCTAACAGCTTACAGAAAGATAAATGAAATAAATGTCAGCCTACAGCACGGTGCATGGGACACACTATGCGAGGTTCGGGCCAATAATTATTCCGAGGTTTGTGCTGTAGAAGGTGGTTGCAGGACAAAAGGTGCAAGGGACCTGAAAATGGAAAGGTGAGGTCGACCTCGGAGACCTAAGTGGAGGGTCAGTGCCGTCCCAGGAGCAGGCTCTGGCTGGCTGTAACCTACCCGGGGTGGGTTTCCATATATAGACACCCGAACGCTGGGCGCCACCCGACACCAGGAATCTGCCAGGGATGCCGGACCTGCCTCCACGCAGAGGGCACCTTCCCCTTCGCCGTAGGCCGGGGCCCGTGGCCTAGCCCAGATTCGCCGCGGCCGGCCCGCCCCGCTCCGCGCCCCCTCGCCGCCGCAGCTCGCCCGCGTCCCGCGCGCCCTGCCCCGCGCCCTGCCGCCCCCGGCTCGCTGCGCCCGCGCCCCCGCCCCCGCCCCCGCCCCCGCCGTGCCTACCTGCAGCAGCAGTTTGACCCTCTCGATGGGGGCGACCGCGGTCTTGGACACGGCAGCGGCGATGCCGCCGGCCAGGAAATCCTTCAGGAAGCTCAACGCCTGATCGCTCATGGTGACAGCCGGGCGCACACAGCCTCCGGCAGCCCCGCGCTCGCTCTCGCCTCCGCCCGGCCAGGCACGGCCACCCGCTCTCCGTCCCCGCGCGACACGAAGGGGCCGCTCGCCTCGCCCCGCAGCCCTCCTTATATGCCCCGCGCGGCGTCTCGCGAGAGGAGGAGGGACCCCCGGGGCCCGGCGCGCACCGCGCATTGGCTGGGCAGGTGCCTGGACACCCCCTCGCCGTCCCCCTCCTCGGCAGAGGGCAACCGGGGCGAAGGCGCTTCCGGGAGGCAGGGGTGGGCCGGGGGCTGTGCCTTGAGCTTGGGACGTTTAAAGGGCAAATTCATGTTATCTGTCCCGGCGAGCCGAGGGAACACCGTGTCTCTGCTGCGTGTGGGCCGCTGTATTTATAGCACCAGAAGGCTTAGGCTGGGGCCGACCTGGGGACAGACAGGGGACCGATGCCTCAAGCGCGGCTTGCTTTAACCTCGGGCCTGCACGGGACCCGCTCCTGGCCAAGGGATTTCGGGCTGTTTTCTTCTTCCTCGCAGCCCTGTCCGGCCCTCACCACGCTCCCTGCTCGGATGTGGGCCTCTTCCGAGTTGTGTGCGCTCGCAAATTAAGATCCTCCAAAATAAATGCTAACGTCACTTGATGCTGTGATTAGCTCATAATCTGGCAACCTGCCCCGAATCCCCTCTTCCCTTCATTCAGTCCCTCAACCATTCATTCTACCACGAAATACTTCACGGCCCTGGCCTCCAGCGCCACCGGGAGAGGGGAAAGCCCGAGTGCGAGTGCAGGGGCACAACCGGGGCCTTACAGCGGGCCTTACAGGACGCTTCTTTTGTAAATCCCGTAAGGGCTCAATGTGCTGCTCCGCTGTCAGCAGAATCTGGGGACATAATCTGGGCAGAATGCTCTCCGGGCGGGTGGCGGCTTCCTGAGGGTCAGTGCTGCTCGCCTTCCCGTCTAAGCAGCTGGGAGACTGGGAGTCAAGTAAGAGAAGGTCGAATCCTTGTCTGTTGTTTGCCTCTTCATGCTAGGCACTGAGGACTGGGGAGGCTCCTACAAGTTTCTTCCCAATTTTTGTATATTTGACAAAGTTTTTGCATTTTATTTTTTCATAAGTTTGCTGATGAGTGCGCAGCCTTTCATGTTAACTGTTAATTGAACTGCAGCTGTCTGACACCCGGGGTATGGAGCCCTCAGTAGAGCAGAGGTCACTAGTCAGGTGCCAGGACCACGAAGGGTATGCATTTATCTGAGGCTGGGCAGGCTAGAGTCCAGAAATCTAGGCGAGCCCCGTGAAAGCTAGCAAATGCAAGTTTATCAAGGTCAGAGCAGGCAGAAGGTCAAGAATTCAGCATTAATAGAAAAGCCATTGGAGGATTTGTTCAACAAGCCCTGTAGCATTTACCCTGTACCAGGAACAAAGTTTGACCCCGCAGATTCACTATGAGTAAGAGATGGTTCAGTGTCCCAAGAAACTTAAGAGTTTCTCTGTGGACGTATCTGTCCCTGAGTCAGCTTTATTTCTTCCAGCTTTCATGGGTCAAACTAATCCACATAATAGCTGGGTTCCATTCTGTTACTGTTGAGCAGTTGCCTAAACATTTCACTTTGTGCATTAGAGATATTTCTTGTTTTCACGATTAAAAATAATGCTGCTACCCGGGGATATATGCTGAGGGCATACGTACTTTGCACAAATTTTATTTTCCCTTTACTACTCTCCCTTCTCATTTCTGTTTTGTAAAATGGAATGGGTAGATTAAATATTTTAGAAAGATTTTTAGCTCTTGCTACATATTGAGAAATTGCTCCTCAGAAAGGATGCAACCCACCAGCAGCGTCAAATGCTCACAGATCCTCCCCCAGCACTGGCTTTTAAAAAAGCCTCTTTAAGTTATTTGTGCCATTTTATGAGTTCTAATTGGCACTCCTTAATTGCTATGGAACTGCACGTACCCATGTGATTTGATGTAGTTTGTCAGGGTTTTCCTTGGGTATACATTTTTTTTTAAGAATTTATTTATTTATTTGACAGACAGAGATCACAGGTAGGCAGAGAGGCAGGCAGAGAGAGAGGAGGAAGCAGACTCCCCTCCAAGCAGAGAGCCCGATGTGGGGCTCGATTCCAGGACCCTGAGATCATGACCTGAGCTGGAGGCAGAGACTTTAAGCCACTGAGCCACCCAGGCGCCCCTAGGTATCCATTTTTAATCTTCCTTGACTACCTGTGGTGTGAAAGCAGAGTATTTATATTTAAAATTCTTTATATATTTACAGCAATAAATGCGTGTTAAACACGTTTCATTTTGTTGTTTTTCTTTTGAGATTTTTATTACACTGTTCTAGCAGTGTTATTTATTTAAATATGAACAGATCCATATGACATACTTCATGTTCTGATGTAAATGTATCTTTTGTAGATACAGTGTCTATTTGCCCTACTGGCCTATTTCCTTCTACTTCCTTTTTTTTTTTTTTTTAAGATATTATTTATTTACTTGAGGGAGAGAAAGCATGAGCACAGGTGGGGGGCCGAGGCAGACGCAGAGGGAGAAGCAGACTCCCCGCCAAGCAGGGAGCTTGATGTGGGGCTCGATCCCAGGACCCCGAGATCATGACCTGAGCGAAAGGCAGAAGCTTCACTGAGTGAACCTCCCAGGCGCCCCTCCTTCTACTTCTTTTGATCTAATTTCATACCATACCATTCTCAGGTTTCCCAACACTATTTTTTTTTTTTTTTTTTTTTTTTTAGGATTTTATTTGAGAGAGAGAAAGCATCTGCACACATGGGCAACGGGGGTAAGCAGGGGAGTGGGAAGAGACAGAACCTGAAACAGACTCCGTGCTGAGCATAGAGCCCCATGCAGGGCTCAATCCCATCACCCCTCTGAGCCTAAACCAAGAGTTGGATACTTAACCAACTGAGCCACCCAGATGCCACCCACCCCCACTGCCAACTCTAATTCTTAAGCAGATAGTTTCTTTTCTCCATTATTTGCTTTGGATTACTAATTCTAGTTTGTCATATATTGTGTTCTTATATAGCTTTAATTAAGGAAATCACCATACCATGACTCATTTATTTGATCATTGATCTTTAAAAAAGAACAACTTACATGTGATTCTATAACCACTTAAAAAAACAAAAGGTTTTGTCTGCTTCTATGTCTGGATTTGTTTTTACTGTCAAGTGGTTCAATTAGTTCCATATCGCTAGAAGATTTTTAACAGATACTGAAATTAAATTAAATATTAGCGTACTAACTCAGGAAGTATTATCATCTTTGTTGCATTTGATTTCACCAATCACAATTTTTTCTATTTTCTAAGTGGAAGATATGATATTTCTCCTTGGCTTCTGTCCAATTATCCCGTCACGTAGAGCAAGCTGTAGCTGGAATCCTTGACAAGAGGTTTTCCATGGAAGTCTATATTCTCTTCTCTCCCTCCACGGACTTTCTCAGAAAAGAGAGGCCTCAGATGCCCTCAGGAGCATGAGCTGACTGTGATCACAAGATCCAGGTATCACTTACACAGGCAGGGGAGAGACTGGTGCTCAGCAGAACATGTGTCTACCCACCAATCCCAGCACTCAGGGGCTTTCTGCCAATATGAGAATGGACAAGGCATCTGGGAGATCAAAGAGAAAACTCTTTGGCATGGCATCTTGGAGGCTGGGGGGTCCGAGAGGAACTGAGAGGAGGGTATTGGGCTAGTCTTCATTAATTTTAGTAGAAACTTCTTAAGGAGTCTTCAATCTTTTACCAAGCTGGGCATAGAGAATGGGATCTGTTAAAGAATAAAAGGCATAAGAAATAAAAAACACTTAAGTAAGGAGTAAATTCTGAAAATTTATTTTTTTTAATCGTGGAAGACCACATATGAATTTCTGAATTTCATTCGAAGGTATTTAATAGACACGTTCACAATGATGCATTGTTTTCAAAAAGGCAAAACAAAATAAATGCAGTATTTCTCACAATGCTTGCTCAGGGTAGCTTAGCTAATAAACATGGAATTAACAAGTTCTTTATAATCAGGTGTCATTATAGTAAAGTTGAGCATACACACCACATACCTTCAGAAGTCATGAGGATTCCTTCAAAATGCTTCAACTACCAGTTCCTATTTTAGCTAATGCCAAGCAAAACTATGAAACTACAAAATGTGTCCTTTTTTTTTTAAACCCATTGTTCATTCTAGAACCTTCTTACATTTAGTGGTCAGATCCTTGGGTGTGCATTTTCCTCCGACTTTTCCACATCAACATAGAAATGATCTGAACCACGAACACCTAATTTATTTATTCATTCATTCATTCACTTTTTTCTTTTTCAAAACCTTTCAACAAGCATTAATGCATTCTCACTTTCGACACTGAAAACTTCAGGAAAATCAGAAAGTTAAGATTATTGTCCTAGAGACGCTAATGTCTGGTGTCTACATGATGATTCCTGTGCTGTGGGCGACAGGGTCCAACCGGGTCTCTCGTTGTCCTCCCAGCTGAATGACTTTCAAAGGGGTACTTCAGTCACAGTCTGTCTTTTTATCATTTTATGCATGCTTATGAAACAAAAAGTTTGGTTAGAAAGATTTTAGTCACTCTTATTTAAAGGATGTGATTTCCGGTGGCAGAAGAGTCCCTGAATCATTAAAAAAAGCAAAAACAAAAACAAAAAACAGAAAAAGGTGGTCAGAGAGAGGGACTTCTCCTGGAAAGCCCTGATCCCTGGAGAAAGAGGCTCAGTGGTTGCTAGAGGCAGGGGAGCTGGGGCACTCTCCAGCCCCCACTAACACAGGTAGGACCCCCCCTTGCTAAAGAGAGTTCCATGACTCCTCTGCCATTCATAACCTTATCATCCCCTCCTTATTTTATCCAAAACTCCAAAAAGAATATTTGGTATTTTATTGGACAATTAAGCTTAATTTATGGGTAGTAATAACATATCTGAGTCTAACTATCTACTTCCAACGTTGACACTTCTGGTTTTTGACTTGCATTCTCTGAATAAAGCCATTACTCACCTGGAGTTGACTTGATTGATTTTTTTTAAAGATTTTATTTATTTATTTGACAGAAATCACAAGTAGACAGAGAGGCAGGCAGAGAGAGAGAGAGAGGGAAGCAGGCTCCCTGCTGAGCAGAGAGCCCGATGGGGGACTCGATCCCAGGACCCTGAGATCATGACCTGAGCCGAAGGCAGCGGCTTAACCCACTGAGCCACCCAGGCGCCCCGACTTGATTGATTTTTAAGAACCCTTTGAACTGGCTTCCCTCGCATTTAGTGTTTCATGCGACTTACCAATAATTTTTTTTCTAAGTTTTGTTTAAATAACCTCTACACCCAATGTGGGGCTTGAACTCATGACCCAAAATCAAGAGTCACCCACTCTTCCAACTGAGCCAGACAGGTGCCCCCACACCAACCCATCATTTTTTAAAACACTCTGGTGAATTCTGTATGTCTGTCTCTGACCTGTTTACTCAAACACCACACCTACCTTTTTTATGATTCAAGGGCTCCTCTGCTTTCACTTCATTGACAGGAGAATCCCTGTTACTATTACAATCAACGTATCATAAATGTTATCAGTGAGACCATTTTTGCTCCTCTGCACGGTTGAGTAACAATATTTTGCTATTTTAACACATGAGGGTTTTTCCCTATATGCTTGCTTTTATCCCATGATCCTTTTCTCATGCAGCTAAACAGACATTCTGTGTCATTGCTTGGGGGGAGGAGGGGATTCAGAGGCACCTGGGTGGCTAAGTCATTAGGTGCCTGCCTTTAGCTCGGTCCGGGGTCCTGGGATCAAGGCCCACATCCAGCTCCCTGCTCACGGGGGAGCCTGCTTCTCTCTCTTTCTCTCTCTTCCACTCCCACTGCTTGTGTTCCCTCTGTCTCTCTCTGTCAAGAGGATGAATGGAATCTTTAAAAAAAAAAAAAAATGCAGAGAGCAGAGAAAATGAAAACTATTCTTGGCATTAGAATTTCCAAAAGAAAAGAAAGGTTTCAAGTATAAACAGTAGATTTGGTAGAACACCTGACGAAAAGCGAATTTTCCCGCCCACCCCATCCTTCCAAAGATTGCATCAAGTTTTCCCAAACCTGGAGAGAAAGGATTAGGGAGAAAGCAAGAAGTGAGATGTCAGTGTGGGTCCTTGAGAAATAGGGGTGCTGGGGTGCCTGGGTGGCTCAGTGGGTTAAGCCACTGCCTTCGGCTCAGGTCATGATCTCAGGGTCCTGGGATCGAGTCCCACAATGGGCTCTCTGCTCAGTGGGGAGCCTGCTTCCCTCTCTCTCTCTGCCTGCCTCTCTGCCTGCTTCTCTGCCTACTTGTACTCTCTCTCCATCAAATAAATAAATAAAATCTTTAAAAAAAAAAAGAAATAGGGGTGCTGTACTCTCCCCCAGCTCAGAGAGGCAGCAAGAAGCCAGGAGATAAGGGACTGGGTGATGTGTTAGTACCCAGGTCAGAGACAGAGTTCATCCCAGTATAAAGGAACAAAAGAACAAATTCCAGTACCTGTAGGTTAGTCTGCCTGTTTGAAGGACCCTGCATAGACCCCATGAGTTTCTCCTGCCCCACTGTGGCCCAGGAGCAGCGGAATAGCATTTTGTATCCAAGGACAACCAAGTTAACTGAAAACAAGCCAGACCTGGAGAGCCTCATGTTTGGAAATGAGACAAATGTCAAGAATGACCTTGACAGAGCAGTGACTGAAGACCAGAAGGGGATAAGAACCTGGCAGCTGATGCCTGCGTGCATAGGTGAAAATCCAGACCATATGCCCCTCCCTTCCCATCTTTATAGAAATCCCTGAGATTTATATGCAAATCACTGCCAAAGTGAAAGAGAAAAAGGACCCAAATTGCTTTCGCCACGCGGCTGAATGGAGTCTCTTCATAGAAATTAAGTTGTCTTGCACAGTTGAGTTACTGGGCCAATATTTGTGCTTGCTATATAGTATTTTCTTAGTTTTAAAAGAAAATATACCAAAGATATATCATAATTTTGGAAATTCTTTACTGTTGCTTGGCAAATCAAGCACTTATTATTTCAAGAAGGAGACAGACTTCATTGACAGAAGGAGAGAGAGAGAGATGGGGGAGGGGGGAACTTGAGGACTATAACTAGAGTTACAGAAAACTATGGTTTTCACTATCATGCTCTATGAAACTCCAGCTTATGCATTTTTGAGAGAGAGAGAGAGCACGCGGGAGCCTGGGGGCAGGGGTAGGGGCAGACCAAAGGCAGACAGTGAATCCTAAGCAGGTTCCATGATCAGCACAGACCTCCATCTCCCTGAGATCATGACCAGAGCCGAAATCCAGACTCAGACACCTAGCCAACTGAGCCACCCAGAACCCCCACGCCAGCTTATGCAGTTTTTAAATGGCTAAACTAAATAAGTAAAACAACTTACTCTTTTAACATAACAGGTGTTCAGTAAAGGCTGTTCAATCCATAGGAAACAGTGTGCTTCAATTTCTAGTGCAACAGTTCTCAACTTTTTCCAGTACTGGAGCACATTTAACCCACCATAGTTTTCGTGGAACAGTATGAAATACAGGTATGCAGAATTTCATCATATAAAGTAGGAGGAGTAATTATACTAGCAGAAATATGACTGTACCAATAATCTGCCATATGAAATCATAGCCACATTAATGGTTGGCTTATCAGTCGCTCCTTGCTGCTGTGTCAAATTTTCCTTTACATATTTTAGGGCTTTAATTTTAAAGGAATACAAGATTTGAATTGTTATACTTTCTTGGCAAACTTAACTTTAAAAAAAAATTTTTTTTTTTTAGGTTTTTTTATTTATCTGACAGAGTGAGAGATCACAAATAGGCAGAGAAATAGACAGGCAGAGAGAGAGGGGAAAGCAGGCTCCCCACCGTGCAGAAAGCCTGATGCAGGGCTCGATCCCAGGACCCTGAGACCATGACCTGAGCTGAATGCAGAGGCTTAACCCATTGAGCCACCCAGGTGCCCGGACAAATTTAACTTTTAATCTTAAGTTGTGATCCTCTTTATCTGAAGTAATGTTTTCACCTTGAAGTCTTTTCCCCTGGTGTCATTTGGTCTGTATTCTCCTGGTTAATCTTTTTCTAACCCTTTACTTTTCTCCATTTTGTATGTTTTATGTATGTTCTCTGTAATCTTCCATATTTTCTTTTCTCTCTCTCTCTTTTTTTTAAAGTTGATACTTTTATTCTTTTAGCTAGAAAGTTTGGATCCATTTCCCTTTATCATGATCATTGATCGTTGATATGTTTTAAATTTTATGTTGAAATAATTATAGATTCAAAGGAAGTTGCAAAGGAATTACTACACATATTTAGAATGTTTATTTATCACTTATTATATGCTTTCTATTTATCCTCTGAATGTTTTTGAAAGTCATCATTTCATTCCTTACTTTCCATGACTATCCCTTGTCAACCACTATATATTATCTTAATTACTTACTAAGGTATTAATAACACCATAGTGGTTATTAATTATTTTGGGTGGTTTTAATACTGTCCCAGTTCAAGATTACCAAGTTTCCCTTCTTGGCCTATGTAAGGACTGGGCATCTCTTGTGACCATAAGGAGTTTATTCACAGCGCAGAAAACACTAAAGTCAAATTAACGAGGTTCTCACAACTGTTTAATGGGCATAGCTTGCCACGGAGAAGTTGTGCTCTGAAATAATTGTTCGAATTTCATAGCATTATTCAATGTAGCCACTAGGGGGAGATCATATGTAGCCGTTCTAGGTCTCTGATTTTTATTAAAAACCTGTCAATACTACAGAAACTAAGGGAGGGAAATCTCCCTACTTTTAAAAAGACATACACATGAAGCTTTAAAATATTAAACAAAAATCATGAAGTCAAAGCAGTGATTGTCATATAGGAAAAGAAAGCAAGACTTGAGTAGGCGCCTGCTGCAAGAAATGCACTTTAAACATAAGACACAATTAGGCAAAAAGAAAAGAAAAGAAAAGAAAATCCCCTTCATAAAAAAAAGGAAAAAGAAAAAAGACGCAAGTAGGCTAAAAGTAAAAAGATAGAGAAAACTGTAACAGAAAAAATGTCATGAGGGGTGAAGAAAGTCATTTCATAAAGAGAAAGGTGTTGGTTCCTCAAGAGGACATGACAGTCCTCTATGTTTATTCATCGAAAAACAGAGTTTTAAGATACATGAGACAAAAATTGATAGAATTGCAAGGAGAAACAGATCCACAGTTACAATTAGGGATTGCCTCTCCTTGTGTTCACTTCCTAGGGCTGCTGTATCAAATTTGCACAGACTAGGTGGTTGAATACAGCACAACTTTATTTTCTCACAGTTCTGGGAGCTAGAAATCCAATAACAAGGCTTAGTAGAATAAGAGATCAATGCACAAAAATCAATTGTATTTCTATATACAAGCATTAAACACTTGGAAATTCTATTAAGAAATAACATTTACAGGCCAACCGCTGGGTGGCTCAGCGGTTAAGTCAGCGCCTCTAGATTTCGCTCAGGTAATGATCTCATGGTCCTGAGACCCAGCCCCAGGTCCGGCTGGCTCAGAAGGGGGGCTGTGGGATTCTTTCCCTTTCCCTCTTCCCCTGCTCGCTCGCTCGCTCTCTCTCTCTCTCTAAATTAAATAAGTAAAATATTTTTTAAAAGATTTATTTATTTATTTGACAGAAATCACAAGTAGGCAGAGAGGCAGGCAGAGAGAGGGGGTGGGGGAAGCAGGCTCACCCTGAGCAGAGAGCCCGATATGGGGCTCGATCCCAGGATTCTGGGACCATGACCTGAGCTGAAGGCAGAGGCTTTAACCCACTGAGCCACCCAGGCACCCCAGTAAAATATTTTTTAAAACAACATTTACAATGGCTTCAGAAACATGAATAACTTAGGAATCAGTTTGACAAAACAGACTCAATGCAACCCTGATCAAAATCTCTGCAAGCTCTTTTGGGTGTAGAAACTGACAAACGAATTCTATAAAATTGATGTGGAAATGCAAAGAACATGGAATGCTAATAGAACGTCCCGGTAAGAAGATCTGTTTAGCTCTTCTAACCTTCCGGAGAAGCTGGGTAGAGAGGTTCATAGCGAGGATTATTTGTCTTCAGAAAACAGAGACAGCTAGACAGGTGGTAGAAAGAGTTTCTGCAGTGGGACCTGCTGCCTAACGGGGCCACCAATCTCGGCTGTTTCTCTTGATTTATCCCGAGGGGAGCGGGATGATTTGCTTAACGGGGAAGAGCAAAGAATGGAGCTATCTGCAGATTTACTCCTTTCTTGCAGTTCCCTTCTCCTGCCAGGCGCATTCCCGGGGTTCCGAGGACCCCAACGTCCGTGCCCCCACCCGGGCCCCCGACCCGGCGCGACCAGATCCCGGGCGCGTCCGGGGGCAGCTCGGGCCGGGGGGTCGCCGCGGGCGGGTCCGCTTCTCGGGCTCTGTGCTCGGCTTGGGGAGAAGCGCGGTGCGGAGGGCAGGCTGCGCCCTGGGGCCGCGGCCGGTGGCAACCTCCAGCCGGCGGCGAGTGGGGCGCCCATCGCGGAGCCCTGCGCCTCGCGGCTCCCGCGGGACAGACGCCAGGGAGTCCGGGGACAGCAGCCGAGGCTGCGCGACGAGGGGCGTGACCGCGGGCGGCTGGAAGGGAGCCGGCTCTCTGAGCGCGCTCTGCATTCTCGGTGCCCCCTTCTCAACCCGCGGCACCCCACACCGCCGCAGCAGGAACCCCGACAGCAGCGCGCGGGCTTCGGCGGGTGCTCGCGGCCGCCGGGTGGGGCGCGGCGGGGAGCGCGGGCCCGGGGACGCCCCCTCCCGCGCGCCCCTCCCGCGGGGACGGACGCCCTCCCGCCCCGCCCCCAGCCCAGCCTGAGTGCGCGGCGCGTCCGGGGGGCGGCGGACACCCGGGCTCTGGCACCCCCGCGGTCTGGGCAGACGGTGCCCCGGGGGAGCCCGCGGGAGCCGCCGGCAGGTAAGTGAGCGCGCGGGCGGCTGGGGTCCGCTCGGCTTGGGGCTTCGGGGTTTGGGGAGGTTTGTCCAGCTTCCGTGCGACCCGGGACCACGAGCCTCCCCGCCTCGCTGAACCCAGCGCCCTCCCGGCCTTCACCGGCCGCAGAGGTTCCTTCCTTCGGTTGTTGAGTCAACCCCCGCCCCGCAGGACGCAGAGCTCCCCCGGGCTTCACTCAGCGACGACTTCGTGCCTCGCTGCGGCCGCGTCACGCTTAGTTCCGCCGGCCGACCTGAGCGAGGCGCTGCGGCCTCTGTGTTGCGAGCACCTTCTCCAGGCCGGTGTGGGAGGCCCCCTCCTCTCCGGCCTCTCTCGGAGCTGGGGCAGGACCTGAGACCCTTCCCCTGGAAGGCCCGGGCTCAGCCTGCACAGGCGTGCATCCATCCCTCTGCGTGAATCTGATTCATTCCCCAAACGTTCTTCCTCTCTCCCTCCCTTCTTCCTGTCTCTCTCTTGTTTAATCACCAGGCACTGTGCTTGACAGCAAGGAAACACACGTGGCCAAGACCCTGACCCTGCCGTCAAGGAGCTTACAGTTTAGGTCAAGTTGTCTCCTGGGAGGGATGCCTGTCTTTCAGGCTCCCTGCGTCACCGGGAAGGGATAGGCTCCTTATTCTCCCCACCTGTCCTCGAAGGACAGAACTGACCTCCGTCCTGGTGTTACTTTCCCGCTTGGAGGCCTTTGGGATGTCTCCCTGCTTCCTGCAGAATAAGGTTTAAGGCCAGTTTAAAGTTAAAGTTTAATGCCAGCTCCCAGCTGGCATTCAAAACCCTCTCAATCCCTCCCTTCTCTGTAGTCACATTCCCCCTTTAGCTGGCACATGACCTCCTGGTTTCTTGCCTCCAGCAATCCATCTATTTCTAGTCTATTTCCCAGCCTCCCAGTTTAACTCAAGTCCTCCTTCTGGATAAACTACCTCTGGTAGGATTGCTTGCTCCCTCCTCCCTTTCCCTACAGCATTTTTAGTCTTCTCTGCTGGCTACCACAGCCTCCTTGTAAGTCACCTGTCTGAGCCCCAGGCTCAGGTGGGAGGCCCTGGAGGGCAGTGGCCACATCTTTGTCTTGGCGCTGGGCACAAGCCGGTCTCAGAAGGCCCGAGCACTGCTTGCAGAACTGACATGGATTGCCGGAATGCTCTGAATGTGCAATTAGGGAAAATCTAGGAGACCAGCCAGTCTTTAGCTATCTCTCCACACAACTGGAACCATAAAATGGATACTTTGTAATTAGCTAATCCCTGTAATTTGTAATCCCTATGTGGAGCCTATTTGCATCATTTAAACCCACAGTCATCTTACAGGGCCTCGGCTAGGAGATGGATCTGTCTACACTGACCACATTTACAGGTCAACAAGGCACAGACACTTGGCCTTTGGTGTTGCATTGGGATCAAGCCAATACAACAGAAGGGTGCCCTTCTGCGTTTCAGGACACAGGCTTGTGTTGTGTCTTGGTAACTTGAGAAAGTTGCTTAACCTTACTGAATTTCGGTTTCCTTATCTGTAAAATCTGAGTACCTGTGAAGCACCTCTCATGATAGTGTGTGTGTAGTTAATCTGCATAAAATACAGGCTGTGGGTAAAGGTTACTTTCTTCTTTCCTCTTCCCCTCCACGTCTCTCTGACTTGTGTGGCTAATCCTACCCGTATTCCATTCAGTGTGTGTGTCATTAGTCTGTGAGTTAAAAGCTTAATAGCTAGTAAGAAATACTCATTCTACAAAAAGCACAGGTATTATCCTTACTTTTTCTGATGGGGAAGCTGAGAACAGAGGTGGTAAATAATTTGCATAAGGATAAAATAGAAAAATATATAAAACACTGACTCTGTTCAGAAATGAAGTAACAGTAACAAATGTACCAAGTATTTACTACCAGTTTAATTATATAGTGTCTAGTAGGTTCTGTAAGCAACGGCCCATATTGTACAGTTTTATCTTCCTCACATGCCTTGTGGTTAAGATGATTCAACCATGATCTAAGCGCCTGATTAATAGGAAGTGGGACAAACCTGAAATTTATTTCACATAGATAACAGACTCAGAGAGGTTAAATAACTCGCCCCAAATATTTTAGTCAACAAGAAGTAGAATTAGCTTCGGGGGCGCCCAGCAGGCTCAGTCAGTTAAGCATCTGCCTTCTGCTCAGTTGTGATCCCAGGATCCTGGGATCCAGCCCAGGATCCCTAGAGCAGGGAACTGAACCCTCTTCCTGTTTCTCCCCCTGCTTATATACTCTGTGTGTGTGTGTGTGTGTGTGTGTCAAATAAATAAATAAAATCTGAAGAAAAAAAAAGTAGAATTAGCTTCAAACTCTTATCTTGGTACTTGTATACACTGATGGAGAGAGTACCCATTTGTAGACTTGATGAAGGTAATTATATCAAGAAGGTTAAGTATCTCTTTTCTTTGACTCAGCTATCCTACTAATGGAAAGTTATTTCAAGAAGATCATTGAAAATATAGAGAAAATCTGGATGCATAAAGGTCTTCACTAGAGAGTTATTTATGATAGAACTTGGAATGTATGTAATAATGACCACTAGGGAAATGGCTAATAAGAAGTAAAGTGTGGAACTTTCACACAGCCCGTGGATATCACACAGCCAGTAAAATAACCCTTTCCCAAAAGTTTGTAATAATATGAGAAACGTTCATATAATAAGGTTAGGTGAAAAGCACAAGGTATGAGGATGTGTCTGTCTGTATAAAACCATATAGTATAATATAATATAATATAATATGAATCTCGGCTGTGTTAATAATACACACCAGATAAAGAACATGAATGCCAAACACCAGAATGTTAGCAGTAATTATATTAATTACTTTTTCTTTTACGTTTAATTAAGCTGGTTTTTATTTTTCCAATGTTACCACTTTTCTGGTAACGTTTCTTTTCTGTAAGGATTTTCTGTTGTGTCTGGGCCTGGCTAAGAGAAATGGCTTCCAAAATCTGATGTAGCTCGAAGGCCTGGGACCTGTCTCTGTCGTGTCCCAGGAAGTACTCAGCATTAAAGACTCAGACTAGGTTCTCCTGCCTCTTACACCAGGGAAGATAACCAGCCTCCGGAGGTGAGAACGGGGCTGGAGTGGAAACCTGGCGAGGATTTAATGCTGATCATTAAAAAAATAAAAAATAAAAAAGCAAATCAGCAATAACGGGAGTTGAAGTCACACTCAAGAATTTAGGGTAAATCGCCCCACTCTGTTTGCAGAATATATTTCTCTGACTCTAAAAGGTCAAGTCTCCTTGACTGTGCCGGGAGGTGGCTGGGCTCCATGAAGAAGGGTGGAGAGAAATTCTTTCTTTTCTTTACTTTTTTTTTTTTTTTTTTTTTTTAGGATTTCATTTATTTATTATTATTTGAGAGACAGCATAAGCAGGAGGAACAGCAGGCAGGGGGAGAGGGAGAAGCAGGCTCCCCGCTCAACAGTGAGTCCAATGCGGGGCTCGAACCTGGGGTCCTAGGATCTTAATTTCTTACAGGCTGGAACTCCAAGGACTAGATCATGATAAACGTTGAAGAGTTGTACACAGCAGGTAAGGAACCCCTTCCCTCGGGAATTCCTACCCGGTCTGACCGTTTAAATAGAAGCCAGGGGGCGCTGATGACAGCCTCACAGGTCCATACAGACATTAAAGGAAAAGCCCCCCAAATGTGGTCTGCTCTTGACTTCATGAACAAATCAGTGCCTGCCTTTTATCAGTGTGTGCAAGCAAGCTCCGAATGTCGAAGAGCTTATGCTGGAATTTATAGGGTTAATTGTATTACAGGAGGCGTGTGTCTTGGACGTGTGTGGTTTTATGGGTTATATCTTCTCCTTTCACATTGATAATCCAAATAATACAACTCAAGGGATCAAGTCAGTGGGAATCTATTTATAGATGTCTGTAGTGGAATATAGTTCACATTTTAGCCAATCCATTGTTCTTTTTATTAAAAACAGGTTCCTGGATCTCACACCATGGGAAAAACGCAGAAGATGAAAAAACAACACTCCGGCCAGAATTTAAGGAAATTCTTAATAAACTAGGTTTTCATATGAAGGAAATGGGGTTTGAAAACTTTGGCAGTGGTAACTTTCATTTCTTTCTTTCTTTTTTTTTTTTTTTCTTTTAAATTTCACTTACTGTGGAACAAATGCTGACACATTCCCTCTTGGAACTGCAAAGAAAAAGTGTGACATTAATATCAATGAAAACACAACCTTGTATCTTGAATTTGTTGGGCTTTACATTTAAAGCCAGATGGGCAGTGATTGGAAGGGTCTAAGGGTAGGAGACTTACCACCCTCTGCTCTCACTCCTTGTTCCCTTCTCATTTCTGACTCCAGTGCCCAGCATGGGGCCTGGCATATGGTGGACACTGGTTATTAGTGCTTGTTTCTTTTAAAAAATATTTTTTCAAAAAATGTATATTTTACTCTCTTTTTTTTCTTCAGTAAATGTGTGTTGAAAGCTTGCTTCCTAGCCCTCCTTTTAATTTCCCCTCAGCTTTTGCCCCTGTCAACCACACCCCAGCCCCTGTGTTAGACTCAGCTTTGGATTATGGTCAGCTATGGAATAGGTCTGACTTGGTCATCATGAAGGTCATTTGTTGGGGCCCTATTAATTGCTGCACAGTGTCCTGGGTTCTTTATACAAAATATCATTTACTCTCCCTTTTTTTTTTTCTTTTTTAGAGAGAGGAAGAGGAGAGGAGGGGTGGTGGGAGAGGGAGAGAGAGAACTCAAACAGACTCCATGCTGAGCGAGGAGCCCCATCCAGGGCTTGATCCCATGACCCTGAGATCATGACCTGAACAGAAACCAAGAGTTGGACGCCTCCTTTGCCATAGATTGACCATATGTAGGTGGGTTCATTTCTGGGATCTCTATTCTGGTCTCTTGATCTATGTGTCTATGTTTGTGCCAGTACCATCCTGTTTTGCTTACAGTGGCTTTGTAGGATATCTTAAAACCAGGAACTGTGGTACCTCCATCTTTGTTTTCTTTCTCAAGATTGCATGGCTATCTAGGGTCTTTGGTGGTTCCATATACATTTTAAGATTGTTCTAGTTCTATGAAAAATACTATTGATATTTTGATAGAGATTGCATAAAATCTGTAGATTGCTTTGGGTAGTATAGACATTTTAACAATATGAATTCTTGCAGTCCATGAGCATGGTGTATCTTTCCATTTGTTTGTGTCATCTTCATTTCTTTTATCAGCGTTTTATAGTTTTCAGGGCACAGGTTTTCTCCCTCTTGTTTAAACTCATTCCCAGGTGTTTCATTTTTTTGTGCAATTGTAAATGGGAGTGTTTTATTAATTTCTCAGGTACATAGTTGTCATTCAGGTAAATCATTCCCTGACTCAGTTATCCAGTTTGCAGTTTATCAAAGTTTTCTGCTTTTCTGCTTCTTTTGTTATGAGTCTCTGCAGAGAATTTCCTAGATTCTTAGAAATCCCATTATATCTAGGCAAGGTGGGGACACAGTGCAAGCAAAATACAAAAGCAGCCTAATTTGCTTTGGTTTTTAGTTCTGCCAAACGGATGAATCAGCTGAGTTAAACGAAGACTGAGAATGAATCTATTAAGTTATCTAATTAGAAAAGATACTCGATCTAAGTGTGAAAGCATTTGTTTTTATATATTCTTTTATCATTTTATGAATGATCTAATTTTATAAAACTTTATTATTTTTAGATTATTTATTTTTTTGAGAGAAAGAAAGTGTGTGTGTACAAGCTGCAAAGAGAGGGGGAAGCAGGCTCCCCACTGAGCAGGGAGACCGATGTGGGCTCTATCGCAGGACCCTGAGATCAGGACCTGAGCCAAAGACAAAAGCTTAACTGACTGAGCCACCCAGGCACTCCTGGAGGAGGATCTTTTAATGATTTCCGGAAGAGATCTACTCTTACAAACAGTCCAACCAGCATTAGTTATTGGACTTCTTGCAAAATTTCCAGGATTGCAGTGATGATGGGACTATGCACAAAATCCTCTCCATGCCCATGCACAGGCTCTACAGACCCTCCACATTGCTCTGATATTCCAATCCACTAACCACTGATAAATTCGCAGGGAGGCTCAGATTCCTCACCTCTGCAGGGCTCTGTCTCTCTGGAGACCTGTGCTAATGGACATGGGACAGCATGATCTGTAGATGGTCCGTGAGAACTTGGCCTTTGGGAACAAAAGTGCTATAGTGCTTATTAATAACACTCCTCTGTGTTGTTAATAAAATTATTAGAATTATTATTATTAACATTACTTTCAAAAAAATAAATCAAAATAAAATAAAATTACTTTCACATTAGAACTGATCTGCCTTGGGCACCTGAGTGGCTTAGTTGTTAAGCATCTGCCTTTGGCTCAGGTCATGATCCCGGGGTCCTGGGATCGAGCCCCTCATCAGGCTCCCTGCTCGGCGGGAAGCCCACTTCTTACTCTTCCACTCCCCCTGCTTGTGTTTTCTCTCTCCCTGTGTCTATCAAATAAATAAACAAAATCTTAAAAAAAAAGAAAGAAAGAAAGAAAGAACTGGTCTACCTTCCTGGCTGAGGAGGTTACACAGTATCTTGGGAGGATATTGAAGTGCTACTTTAGTATGACTCATTTCCCCCTTAATGTTCCAAACAACTCCTTAATGTTCCCAGTGCCACACTTTATTTTTAGCTTTGGCCTTCTGCAGCACTTGACCTTTTGCCCAGATAGACCCATGTGCTATGGAGCTTCCACAGCCTCCCATGTCCTGTGCAGCACAGGGAGTGTTAGATTATACCTTCTTTGGAAGATCTGCAAACTAGAATGGTCTTTTAGGACAAAGTAAAGCTGTGTGTATGCACACACACACACACATACACACACGCCCCTTTCGTAACATTGCCTTGCATGCCTGGATTGCAGTCATTTCTTTTACATCTCTTCTGCCATCTGCGGCAAGAGATTAGTATCATCTTAACATTTATGAAGATATTTGTTAAAGATTTATTTATTTATTTTGAGACAGGGAGAGAGAGAGAGCACACGCGCGCACACACACACACATGCACACAAAGAAGGGGTGGGGCAGAGGAGGAGAGAGATGCAGACTCCCCGGTGAGCGCGGAGTCCAGTGGAGGGCTCCACTTCATGCCCCTGAGATCATGACCTGAGCCGAAATCGACAGTCGGATGCTCAACCGACCAAGCCACCCAGGCGCCTCTTTATGAAAATATTTTTAAAATGTAGATAAGGATCTTGTACCAAAATAACCATCCCGCTTGCTTTAGAATAACAAGCTTGGAAATAACATTCAAAAACCGAAGAGTAGTTAGACTGATCATGGAATTTCCAGACAGCGAAGTACCAAGCAGCCATTAGGAAGGATTACCACAGATTTTTTTTTTTTTAATTGAAATAGGAAAATGCTAATTATGGGGTATTGAGGGTGAAAACTCGAGCCCCAAACTACAAACGCAGCATGGCCACAGCTGTGCCTTTGTGTCATCATGTTTGCCCAGCAGCCCCCTCAATGGGCTCCGTCCAGCAGGTGTGACCCCTACAACCCGTTCTTGGCACCGAAGCCAGAGAGGTCTTTCAAAATTCAAAGCTAATCTTGTCCCTTCCACAGTTAACAATCTCCACCGAGTGGAGCAACAGCCTTTAGAAAATGTCCGTGCTCAAGAACACGGGGTCCAAGGCCCTTCGTAATCTCGCCCCTGGTACCCTCAGCGCCTCCTCTCTGGGTGCTCTCCCCCCCCGCCCCCTGCAGCGCTGTTCATGCCACTGAGGAGACCCGGACATCTGACTAGAACGCTGTTGCCTTCTTTTTGCCTCGATATCTTCTCATCCTGAGAAGCTTTTCCTCATCCCTACCCTGGCCTCCTGGCCCCTTCTCTACGCTTCCATTACTCTCGGTGTGTCCCTTCTTCTGGAACTTACTTCCCTTAGATGTAATTGTTATTCTCCTTACCTGTGAGAGCTGGGTCTCTGTCATGTCCATTGTTTTGTTCCCAATAGACAGCACCGCAGGGTAGATACTCGTTAACTGTTGAAAAATAAATAGTGAACATATCTGGTAGACAAGCCAGTTAATAGACATTTTCGCTAAGTCTTTGAATTTGGGATGGCTTTAGATTTCTTCTTTCTTTTCATACTAATACAAAATTATTTTTTATTGTGGTAAAAAAAAATCCATAACATTAAGTTTGCCATCTTAACTATTTTTAGGTGTACAATGCAGTAATGTTAAGTATATGTGCACTGCTGTGCAGCTGATTTCTGGAACATTCTCATCTTGCAAAACGGAAACTCTGTATCCACTAAGCACTATTTCCCCCTCCCTTTTTCCACCACCCTTGGTAATCACTTTTCTGCTTTTTGTTTCTATGATTTAGATACTTCATATGAGAGGAATCATATAGTATTTGTCCTTTGGTGACAGGCTTCTTTTGCTAAATATAATGTCCTCAAGTTTCCTCCATGTTAAAACAAATTTGTGATATGAACTCTGTGACCTCTATAACTAGAAAAGTCGTATTATTTAGAATCATAGGAGCTTGAGGTGACTCTAGAATTTATCTGGATCAATTTTCCCCCACCCCAAACATTACTTAGTTCTAGAGGAGAAAGCCCCAAATAGAAAATTAACTCATCCAGGGTTAAAGGTTTAATAATGATGAAATTGAGCTCCACGAAGATAAAAATAAGTCGTAGAGGTGGTTAGGTCTTTACACAGTTTACAGCGTGTTCTCTGCCTTTATTTTCTGCTCAAAGGTGTTTAAATAGAACTTTATTTTCTATTGTTCCATTTCCTATCTGAAGTGAAAATCTTCTGCCCAGGTTATTTCTTGGTTCAGAAGGTACACTGAAGTTCTCTGTTAGGGATTGTACTTCTGCAACTTTTTTTCTGTAAAACGCATTCCCCAGGTGGTCCAGATTTTGCATTCTGGGCATGGGGATCCTGTAGGCATGAAGAACAAAAGGATTCTTTAGGTTTCCGAAAGATTTTGATTTTTGAGCTCTGCAGATCTAACAGGGCTGGAGTCACTAACAAAGAACCAGAAATCTTTCAGTCCAGAAGCTTTTTACCATGTAACATTCTCTCTTCCTACTCTGAAGAGAACTCATAAGCTACAGTTTCTCAAATAATTGCTAAAGAGGATCCTCTTGTTCTCAGTGAGAACTAATACTAGTTCATTAGTTCCCGTGTATTTTGAGTCTGCTATATGCCTTGTTGTTATGTAGAGACACATGTAAGACATGCATTTCCTAATGGAATAAAAAGAAAGAATCAGCGACTTTCCAAGTTAAAGGGAAGAGTTCTTCGCAGTCCTGTAGTCAGATCCCCTCATTTTATATGTAAGAGACTGACGCTCAGAGAGGGACCCGGAGTCAAACAGGTAGTGAGTGAGAATTTGCCTGCTTCTGACTTCCAGGCCAAGAAGGACATCACAGACCTCTTGGACAGAATGTGGGCTTGCTTTGAAGGACACAGAGACTCTCACTCAGCTTGTTCTTTATTAACATTTTATTCTTTTTTTTTTTTTTTCCTGATTTACTTGTCAACATGATTTTCAGCCTTGTCTCAATCTCTGCACTGGTTTTGAATCACGAGGAGAAAACTCGAGAGATTTCTAGCCCACAGTGATTTAGAATAGCTTGACAGTGTGTTCCGACACTGAAGGGATTATTTTTCTTCCCTCCAATAGGTAGAACCAAGAAAGGAAATTCCAAACCCCAGCTGAGACCGGGCCGTGTGATATATAATGCGTGTGCCTTGGTTTATGGGAAAGAATGACCAAAACCTGCTCTGGGAGGGATCTTTTGCTCGGTGCGTTCGGTTTTGTTTATGACTGGAAGATAGGAGTTCGTTTATGTCTAAGTGTGAGGTTGCACTCTGTTTTGGCAGTCTTTCTAACATAAACACCACATTTTATGTTAGGATTTGAGGGACGAGAGACTCCCAAATGTTTCACTGTGATTCACCCTTAGAGTACTTAAAACCCCATGAAAATAACGAGGAATTTTTATTAAATGATAGAATGCTTAGCACTTTGCCCTACTTTATGACTTTATAAGTTTCTACTCCTGATGCAAAACTTAGTGAATATACATGTAAGTAAATAACTGCGTTTCTTTGAAATATAGGAAAAGATTATATCATTACAACACCTTGTTCTGCAGTGTTCCAAGAGACCAAATAATATTATTCTTTGAATAAAAAAATACCCCATGCTATAGCTATGATGTGAAATATGCATAGTAATGTGGAATCTGTTTATTTTAGTTAATTTAAAATGTACTGTAACATTTGCTAAATATGGTCCTATAACTAGCACTATAGATCTAGGTGCTTCAACAATGCAAGCCATAGACAGGGCTCAGGGCTGCCAGGGTCCCTGTCATCTTCCACAGTCCATCAACCAATGTAGATTTAGAATCACCTAAAATGTTCTTCTCCATTGGGCAGAAATTTTCTCTGTGTTGCTTCCTGAAACATAGACGGTCAGAAGTCCTATGTTTCTCAGTCATGGGTCATCAGATTGATTGCGTATGCATTAGACACACATCAGGGGCCTGTTTGCAGGACTGTCCTCTCTCGGGAGATAAAAGCTTGACATGGGCTTCTCACTTACAACACAGAGAGTCGGAAACCCACTCTGGCACACCCAGTGAAAAATCAACCAACCAAGGTCCAGTGGACGAGCAAGAGGTCTTCAGGCAAAAGATTGAGGCTCTTTTTTTTTTTTTTTTTTCTGACAGAGAGAGATCACAAGTAGGCAGAGAGAGAGAGGGAAGCAGGCTCCCTGCTTAGCAGAGAGCCCGATGTGGGCTCCATCCCAGGACCCTGAGATCATGACCTGAGCGGAAGGCAGAGGCTTTAACCCACTGAGCCCCCCGGGTGCCTCCTGAGACTCTTTTCATAAAGGTCCCCGGAAGACAAATGAGTTGTCCGGTATTTCTGCTGGATGACCTCAAAGGAGTGAGAACCTTGGCCGTCATTTACTTTCAGCCTCTCGGTTCTAAGTCGGAAATCAATGTCAACATAGTCTACTTCTGTGATTGCACCATGCTGTGTTGACTTAAGTGCCGGAGTTCTGGATAAACGTCGCAAAACCCCCTCCTGCAAGCTTGTATGCTTTCCTGGCATCTTTCTACCTTCTGCTTTCCTGGCAGACCCTTTCTGAAGTGTACTCTGCTTTTCCCACTCTCTCGTGCACGACGCGGCCCCCTGGCTTTGGCTCTCCTTCCCTTCGAAGCTACTCTTGCTGCTGCCTCAGGGGACCTCCATGTTGCCAGACAAAAATGTGCCTTCTCCAGTCCTTGGTTTATCTGGAACACGGAGTTCTACTGAACACCCACTGCTTCTTCAATCTGCACTTAGCCTGGCTTTTGTTATACCATGTCGCATTCTTTTGGTTTCCCACTCTTCTCTCCGGCTGCTCCTGTATGGGTTCCTTGGCGGGTTCTAGCTTCTCACCCCTCGTGTGTGGCACGGCCCCGATGCTATTCTCCTTCATATGTTCTTAGAGTCACTTTCACGCACACCCATACCTTCGAAATCACTTCTGTGGTGATGGCTCTCACACGTACATGTCTAGCTCACATCTCTTTTGCTCGTGTGTCAGATGCATCCGTGTACTGTAAGCCCCACCTCAAACTTACCCTGTTAGACGCCACCTTACAGGTCTCCTATCTCCCAGCCTCCATCCAAACCAGATAACCAAAAAGCATCCTAGACCCCCGTTCTTTCTCGTCTCACCCTTAAGGAGCGTAGAGGTCACCAAGGAGAAGAGAGGCTCCTCCCGGACCATCTTCTCTCTCCTCCCTGCCTCTGACGAGGTACTGTTCCCCCTCACCAGACCGCACTGGGTCCTCCGAGCTGGTCTACCTGCCTCCAGGCTGCCCACCTCTTCCGGGACCCACACACGCTGCTGCAGGGATGACCTTTCTAAACGGCAAAAGTCATCATGTCATTCTCAGGTACAATCTGTTCATTGTCCCCCTGACTTAAGAGTCAAGTTAAGCTCTTGTGGGTTTGTGTGCCAGATCTTTTCTTCTTTCTCTCCAGAGTCAGTTTGCCCTTGCGAGGGCGGCTGCCTCTGGGGAACTTCCTCGCCAGGGTTCTTAGTTACTTCTGAGGCCTGTCAGCACGCAGGCCCCAGCACACGTGGCTTATGAAAGCTAAACCTTGGGTTAAACCTTCCACCTGACCATGATCCAAGTTGATCCTGCCCCTATTGGGGCCCCCCCGCCATGAGGCTGCACCTTCCCAGAACCCAGACAGAGCGGTTGTGGAGGGGGTCCACTTTTCCCTGTGCCTTCGGTTACCTGCTCCCTGACTGGATGTCACAGATTGAAAGACAAACACAACCCCGCCGACTGTCACCAACACAGCCGCCATCTTCTTTACTCTGTGAGGGAACCCATTGAGCTTGGGTCTTCTGGGCTTGGATGCTGATATACTCCAGGGGCAGACAGGAGTTGGAATAATTCTCTGTGTAACACTGTTGTTATGTATCAGTTATCGGATATTACCTCAGACCTCCTTTAGACGTTCTTTCTGTAATGCAGAAGCTAGAAGGATGTGGAGTAGAAGTGATGGTGTCTAACTCAATGTGGCCTCATCAATGAAGACATTTAATAATCTTGCAAGATAAAAAAACTCTGGGAGTTAAGGACTTCAGAATTGTTTTGGCAATGCCAGAGGGTTCCCGACCCTTGTCTCCACCATCTGCAGGAAGACTTGTCGTCTTCTGTCTTATTCTGTCTTATCACGTCAGGGTCACAGCTACTCTGGGCATCACTTCATCCGACAGCCTCGCTCAGAGGCTGATCGTGAAGGGGAGCTTTTGGGATGGAGAGACATCTCCTCATGTCTCTGTCCTTTATATCAGGGTGAGAAATCTCTTCAGGAGCCATCCCAACAGATTTCTCTAGTTTTCATTTTATTCATACCCATGTCACATGAAGCACCGTAGCCAGAAAGAAGACAAGGATGGAAGGTATCAGGCATTTCCCCAGCATCTTTTGTGGGGTTTCTGCCGCCATGGAAGAAGGAAGAAATAATAAGGGTTATTGACTTTGTCAGCGATAACATCTACCGCATGAAACACACTCCAGTGTTTCTCCTTCGGCAGATAGATGCTTTAAGTGCCCAAGGCTTGTACTCCAAAACACAAAAGAAAAAAATCCACTCATAATTTTAAAATATTATCCCTTATATATAACAACACATACACAAATGGGTATGTGCTAATACATTTTATTGTATTTTTGCTTTTTTTTTTAATAAAAAGATTTATTTATTTGAGGGAGAGAATGCAAGCAGGGGGAAGGGCAGAAGGAGAGGAGAATCCAGCAGACTCCCTGCCGAGTAGGGAGTGCCACAGAGGGCTCGATCCCAGGACTCTGAGATCACAACCTGAGCCAAAAACCAAGAGTCAGCTGCCGAACCAACTGCGCACCCAGGTGCCCCTGCACTTTGCTTTTATCACTCAACCATGCCAACTGTATCATATTCTAAACTCCACACAGACTGCGCTCTATTTCTGGAGCTGCTGAGGTGGCTAGTCACGTGTAGCATTTTAGTTACTACAATTTTATGTCTCACTGTGGGGTAGGGCAAGTCACTGTCACTGCCTCTCAAAACTTACCTAGTTGTTTTTGTAGGTGAATTTGTGAAATGTGAGCCCCATTTAGAGGCGAGCTATGCCTCGAAATCTTGTTCGTATTCATATTCACACACACACGTTATCTAGAATTACGTGCTTGAACATGTTGACAAAGCTCCTTTCGTGAGCTATCTCAGGGGGTCACAAATTCGGATGCCCACACTGGCCAGGCAAGTCCCGTAAACAAAGTCCTGTAAACATAGTCCAGAGATTAAACAGGCAGGGATAGGTTTAATTTCCACAAAGAAATAATCGTTCACCCATTTTTTTCTTCCTCAAACTCTGTGGTCCTTTTAATCTCTTTTGATAGAAAAATGGCAACAGAGAAATATTTCTCTACTACTAATTGGATGGTAAAGTAGCCCCTGAAAACTGGCTTCAGTTTGGGGGAAAAAGTAGTGGATATTGTGGCAGATATGTTTCTTCTCAAGGGAGCAGTGGCCATTCGGCCATAGCCAGTTGTGGTCACTAAGGATTTGCAGATATTGACCCATCTTCTGACTTTTAGACAAGAATGAGGAAACCAGATTTTTATATGAAATTTTCTTATTTAAAGTGTTAATCTTAATGGAAGGTTTTGAGGAGGGTTTGGTTTTACTTATTGTTGAGGGCAAGAGCTCCTAAGCATTCTCTCCTGACTCGTCATCAATCTGTTTCAGTTTCTTTATCTGTAAAATTAAGTTCTTGGCCAAAGCCATAAATGCTTTGTGACTTACTGAAGATATCAGTCCATGCAAAACTTTGCTGCCATCCAAAACTTGCCTACTGTATACTTAAGAACAGAGTTCTTTAGAGGCCCCAGGGTGGCTCAGTTAGTTAAGCATCTGCCTTTGGCTCAGATCGTGATCCTAGGGTTTTGGGATCGAGTCCCGCCTCAGGCCGGCTTCTCCCTCTGCCTGCCGATCCCCCTGCATATGTGCTCACACACACTCTCTCTCCCTCTGAATATAAAGAAATAAAATCTTCAAAAAAAATTTTTTTTAAATACCTGTATTTGTTTATAAAAAATGTTAATATTAAACACATCTGCAGGCCAGATGTCACCAATAAGCTACTCATTTGTGGACACTGAATTAACCATTAAAAATGATTATATTTAAATTATTTTATATGTTTTTACTCTAAACTATCATTTTTAGTTGACTAAACCACATGAGAAGCAAAACAGATAGCTATAAGCCAAGACAGCTCAGAAGCAGCTATATTTTAAAATTTTGTTGGATAATGTGAACATTACCCAGGAGCAACCAAAATGAAATATAATAGCTTCTTCAGCTAGCTTGGGCATAGTCTTATTTATTCATTTTATTAAATAAGTTTGTTTTTTGAATACCTACTAAATTCAAGTGTGGTGACAGGCTTAGTAGGAACAATAAACTAAAAAAGACATGATACCTTCCTTGGGTAGGCTGTCTTATAGCTGATGCTCATATAAAGCAGCTAATATCATTAGCCCTGCTGGCGGCGGGGGGGGGGGGGGGGGGGGGGGGGGGGGGGGGCAGTATGTTACATCCTCCTCCCCCCATATGCACATGCATTAATATGTCCTTTTGTTATCTTAATAGATGTAAATAAATTGGACCTTTTAAGGATCATCTGTTAATGCAAGCCAAAAACAAAACCAACCAAACAAACAAAATAACCCCTCCAACTTCTAGAAGAGAGCTCTTGTTTTCATGAAGATATCCCAACAGTGGGGAAATTAATCAAAGTAAAGCAAGGAACCAACCAAACAAACAAATGAACAAAGAAGTGATGGAGAAAGGATGGGAGGGAGGAAAGAAAAAAGCAGAGTTTTAAATTAGGGTAACAGAGAAAAAAGCTGACTGTTCTGGATTCCTGACCCCGTTTCCTTTTTTCAACCTAAGAGATTATGGTGACTTTTATGTTACATATTTTTTTTCTATAGAAAAAAATAGTGACTAGAGAAGAATCAGTTCCACTCTAAGTGGAATTGATGTCAAATTAGCAAATTTGTTGCAATTTTATTTCCTCTTACACTTGACCACTTTCAAGTAAAATTAAATCAAGGTAGATGTTCCACTTTTGTTTTTATCTTTGTTTCTAAATGGTTACTTTCTTTTCTTTAGGGAATTACAAAGCCAGCCATTACGTACGGTACCTATTAAACTGAAAATGTTTTTGTACAGGGATATGAGAGAAACACACTTAGATTGGCACTTCTATGAAAGGGACTGAGAGTTCTGAAATCATCTGCAGTGTGATTTGTATGTTATCAATAACTCTGAAGATTGTGAAGCTGCATCCTGAAAAAAAGAGTTTCTCATCTGTCTATTCCAAGTTATCTAGAGAATGTGGTAGAAGAACACACGTATGTGTTCAAATCACACATCCTAGAAAGGGGACCACCTTTAAGTTCTATTACCTGTAAGTCCGAGGAGTTGTTGAAGGATTTTCAGGAAGTTAGAAGTATAGCCACTGGCTTTACTTTGCCAACGTCCACATTTTCTTGTTTTTTGCTTATTTTTTGACAGAAAGGTTGACAAATTGAAGAAAACATCATTAGTCCACAGGAATTTTGAGATAGCCATTGAAAGCAGGTAATAACTATTTACATGTATGTTTTTTCATTAAAGTATGATGAAATCTTTGATGATTGCGCTTTTATACAGTGCATATAGTCTATCAGTTTTTTTCTTTTTTTCACAATAAAATGACAAGTAAAAGTTGCTTTTAAATTCAGAAAACTACATGACTAGCATTTTTTTTTTTAAAGATTTTATTTGTTTATTTGACAGACAGAGATTACAAGTAGACAGAGAGGCAGGCAGAGAGAGAGAGAGGGAAGCAGGCTCCCTGCTGAGCAGAGAGCCGGATGCGGGACTCGATCCCAGGACCCTGGGATCATGACCTGAGCCGAAGGCAGCGGCTTAACCCACTGAGCCACCCAGGCGCCCCATACATGACTAGCATTTTAAGAATCTCTGAAATCTTTAAGAATCTCTGAAATTTTAAGAATCTCTGAAATTGATCTTAGGCGAGAAATTTTAGACTTCTTCCTACCCACTAAAAGACTACCAATGATAATTTTCTGGATTTGCAATGATAATATTCAGAACTAACCATTTTATTTCTTCCTCTGAACCTATATGCCTTGTAATTAAATAATCCACATCCTTGATTCTATGTACATGAATTAGTTTATCATCATACCTGATCTGAGAAGAGGTTTTTATTTCTGCTTAGTGACCATGAAAATTTCTGAGCCACCAGGTGGCAGAGTGTCCTTGGCTTAGATTGAATATTACATTTATCCACTGATTGCCAAATGTGGTTCACAGTGAACGCTAGTGGCCCTCAAATCTTTTATTCATGTACCCCTCAAATAATTCTGAAAACATACACAGGAGCCACAAACTTTTAGGTTTACGTATAAAATCGTTCAACAAAAGTTTAAGTAACTGAAGAGGTTTAACTTCTGGCATACTATAAATAGTGAAATTGTAAAATTAAATTATTATCTCATTTTTTAAAATGAATCTAATTGAGTGCAAAATACCATAGTGATTTGATAGCAACCATCAGCTATTTTTACAAATTCTAAAACAAGCTCATCTTCTACATTGGATACTTTAATTGCTCCTTTTTCTCCGTGACACCTTATTTTCCATTTTTTTTAAAAGATTTTATTTATTTATTTGACAGAGAGAGATCACAGTAGACAGAGAGGCAGGCAGAGAGAGAGAGAGGAGGAAGCAGGCTCCCTGCTGAGCAGAGAGCCCGATGCAGGACTCGATCCTAGGACCTTGAGATCATGACCTGAGCCGAAGGCAGCGGCTTAACCCACTGAGCCACCCAGGCGCCCCCTTATTTTCCATTTTATTTCCTCTACAGAATTTTATACAAATATAAAATGTTTTAAGCCTACATGCTTTGGCCACAGTATTTTCCTTCTCTGCAACAAGAGTCTGTGTATAAATGAAAATAGATGTTTTGTATTTCCAGTGACCATAAGATTCTAAGTGTCAAATTTTCATATTTCTGAATTTCTTATATATATTAGTATGTATTTATAAATTTGCCCAGTATACATTTATTTTTTCATTAATTTGAAAAATGCTGAAAAATATTGAGACAAAAATGACCCTTAATTTTACCACTCAAATAATATTTTTTATTCTTATTTTATTTTTTTAGAAGATTTTATTTATTTATTTGACAGAGACAGTAAAAGACGGAACACAAGAAGGGGGAGTGGGAGAAGGAGAAGCAGAGAGCCCTATGTGGGGCTCAGTCCCAGGACCCTGGGATCATGACTTGAGCCAAAGGCAGATGCTTAATGACTGAGCCACCCAGGCAGCCCTTGAATAATATTCATAGAGAAAAATAAATGACAACCCCTGGTGTGCTTATCTCTTCCCACTTTGCCCAGATAAATTCTGTGATTTGAGGCCCATTCATTCATATTTTTTCTAAGTTTATAAAGATCTATCTATGTCTTTAAAATCTAGAGCACAAAATATTAAGGCCCTTGCAAAATTTTTAAGAGATTCTTTCTTTCCTAGCACTCAAAGCAATGTTTCATTGGGGATGTGTGTGTATATATACACATACACACAAACATATGTACCTACATACGTTAAAAAATAATACGTATTGAGATGTGATATTGCTAAAGCTTAGAGCTGAGTCCTAAGGAGTTTAAGAAACTGCAAGACTCATGGAGACACGCTCTCCATAAACCCACTCTAGCTTCTGACACCAAGTGCAGGTTTGATAACTTGCTAGCTAGCAGACCCACAGAACACGCTGAACGCTGTCCTACTCATAGTTACACTCTATTGTGGGGAAGGATACAGATTACAGTCAGCCAAGGGAAAAATGACACCGAGCAGAATCCAGGAAGAGAAGTAAATGTGGAACTTCCATGTCCTCTCCCCACGGAGTCTCGGCTGTGCTATTTTCCTCCTATCTGTGTCTAATACATGGAATGTTGACAACTAGGGAGGCTCACCTGCGCCTTCATGTTCAGAGTTTCACTGAGGTTCTGTTTTGCAGGCATGAGTGGTTGCCTGTGTGCTAATTTCATTCTCTAGGCTCCAGCCCCTTTGGTTAAGCCAATACTGTGTGACCCAAAGCCCTCACCTACTTCAAATTTGTTGGTCTTCCTGGTGTGATCAGCTCCTACCCTAAATGCTATCGGATGCGTCCAGCTCCAACCCTATGTCACATTGTTAGATGATGAACATAATCCAAGGCCCCCCGGTAAACAAAGACACTCCTATCATACACGACATTCCAAGGGCTTAGAGATTACCTCCCAGAAGCTGAAGGAAAAGGCCAGACCCCTTTTTGGGTGAAGTTAAATTCTTTACTACCCAGATACACATATATACAATAAAACGCACCCATGTGAAGTCTACAGCTCAATGAATTTTGACAAATGTGTATATCAGTGTAACTACCACCACAGTCAAGATAGAGGATATTTCCATGTCTCTAGAAAGTTCCCTCATGCTCCCTTGCAATCAATTCCCTCTACTCCCCCAACGGATCTCCTGTTTTTAGCATTTCATACACATATGTGGAAACATACAGAGTGTTTTATTTGGTGTCTCCCTTCTTTCATTCAGCATGTTTTTTGAGATTTACCCATAGAGTGTCAGTATTTTATTGGTCCTGGGAAGTATTTCACCCTGTGCATATGCCATAATTTATCTATCCATTCACCTGTTGACGAACACTTGGGTTGTTCTCAGTTTGGGGACTGTTGTGGACAAAGCTGCTGGTTTTTGTATATAGGTCTCTTCGTAGACATTTTTTTCAATCTTTTGGGTAAATACCTAGAAGTAGAATTGATGGGTTGGATGAGACTTGATAAAAAACTGCCAAGCTGTTTTCCAGCATGGTTGTAATATTTTGCATTCCTACCAGCAGTGTATGAAAATCCAGTTGCTTCATGGCCTCTCCAACACTTGTTTTTGTCAGTCTTTCTAATTGTAGCCACTTTAATGGTCATGTAGAGTCTTTACTCACTATTTTAATTTGTGTTTTCCTAATGATTTAGGAAGCTGAAAGTATTTCCACAAGTTCATTGGTCATTTGTATGTCATCTTCTGTGAATTTGATCAAATCTTTTGCCCATTTTTAATTGGATTATCTTCTTATTGAGGTATAAGTCTTCTTTATATATTTTTAATGTAAGCCCTTTTGCAAACATGTGGTTTGCTGTTTCATTTCTTAATGATACCTTTTGAAAAGTAGATGTTTTAATTTTCATGAATCTGAGAAGAACACATTTTAATTTGTGCTGTGAACTCCAGCTATTTTTATGGCTATTTTGGGGCCATCCCTCAAATTCAACAAATGTTATCCAACTGGCAACCAGTGACTTTTGGGATGGTCTCTACTTACAAAGCGTTTTTCTAAAATGAAGTAAGGTGGTATTAATAGTAATATTACACAGTATCTCAGATGTCATCATCACCAAAGTCCTTCTTTGGTGGGAAAAGTGGCTATTTTCTGAGACTTAGGTATTAACCCTACCTTCTCTTTTGTTTTCTCTTGACATAGCAGACATATAAAGACTATTCAGGAAACATAACAGTGATACTCCTGGTACTTTCTTTTGGCTGCTGCATTCAGATCCTGGGCTAAAAAAAAAAACAAAAACAAAAAGAGAAACAAAAAATCCTCATGGTGAAATCTGTGAAGTAGATATTTTTATTCATTATTCAGATATTCATTATTCAGATATTCAGATGAAGAAAGTGAGGTTCAGAGAAATTAAATATCTTGACCAAGATCCCATAGCTAGTAAGTGGCTGAGCTGGTCTTCCAAGCTGGGTTTATCTAACTCCAAAACTCATGCTCTTCAATAATCTTCTGTTCAAGTTCTGGGCTCATCTGATTTTCGATATATTGAATATAGAATTTGGCAGGTTGTGGAGAAAGGGGAAGGACAAGGGGGAAAGAGATTAGGTCTGGGACTTATTTTGGCACCAGCTGTTCATGCTTCTGCTTCCTAATCCGCTGTACAGACTGGGTAACTTTATAGAGGGTCCAGGGTAACCAAGCCGAATTAAACCAACATAATTGCAAGTCAGAAAATCTAACCAGTTAGGAGGCCATTTGGCTTACCACATGCCTCTGCCAGCATTTAATAAGATCCTCCTTTTGTGAAAAAAAATGTTAGTGACTTCCTCAAACCTCAATTGTGCAGCAGCTTGATCTATAATTTTACACGCCATCAATACTTTTGTTGATGGGATGCCTGGGTGGCTCAGTGGGTTAAATCCTCTGCCTTCAGCTCAGATCATGATCCTGGGGTCCTGGGATTGAGCCCCACATCGGACTCTCTGCTCAGCGGGGAGCCTGCTTCCACCTCTCTCTCTGCCTGCCTCTCTGCCTACTTGTGATCTCTGTCTGTCAAATAAAACTATTTAAAAAAAAATAATTTTGTTGATACCACTTATGTCAGATCTCCTCATGAAAGCCATATAGTTATTTGAAATGTTATCCTAGTGATTAATACGGTTTACACTCAGCTCCCTTCTGAAATCTTTAATACACTGTTATTTTCCAACTTAATGAATGTGAATTGCCTTTAGTTAACTTAGGCTGTAAGCTTGGGACACTGGCAGCCTCATATTACTAGTCACACATTCTGAGGTCTTTCCTTCTGCTTGACGGCCAGAATCTCTGTCATTTGAACAACAAAGAGGAAATGCTCAATGAGATCATTACATTATAATCACTTTGATCTGCAATCTGGTGTCCATTATCGTAGAATTCTACTGAATACTGAGTCTTCAGGCTTCCTTTTATTACAGTTAAGTGTTGTATTTGAAAATCCAAATGATGTTAAATATTCAGGTTGACATGAGTTATGAGATTGCCTATAATATACTAGAAGGTAAGCATTTATTAATAAAAAGAGAAAATTGCATATCTTTCCCTTCTTCAGGAACCAAGGGCCAAAACAATAATTTAGTTCTGGAATTCATTGGTACAGTATTAAAATGCATTTGGGAAGGAGGAAGTAAATTGCAGAGGAAGAGATGGTAAGATATGCTTAGAGATGGGCCATTTCCAACTAAGAAAAAAAGAACTTTTATACATACATGAAGACTGTTTTTATAATTGAAAAAAAAATTTTCACAGCCATTTAAAAAAGAATTTCTCTGGCTTTTCTTTTGCCATAAACTATGATGGGAAATGAGAATTACAATTTTCTGAAATTTTGTCCCATTTAAGCTCCTAAAATATTTCTTAGTTTTAAACCTGAAAATCTCTAAAATACCTTTCTCCTGAGGAGTTCAGTGTCATGGTCAGATTTGTTTTACTTAACCCATAATCTGCTATCTAAGTATTAGAAGATAATTAGCATTTGGCATCAAAGTTTTACTGATATTAAAGTTGGAAGATTCAAATACAGAGAGATTAAGACATTGGTCAGTGTCAAGGAAACACTGAGTTGGTTTAGGGATTTGATTTGGTTTTCCTAACCAATTTATCTATGGCTTGGAAGAAATTAACTTTCTAAGCACTTAAAATCAGACAGGAATTTAGTCTCCCTTTAAAGTTTTTGTTCTTATTTGAAGGTTGCCACTTAGGATGAAGGTCTTAATCATAAAAACATTCCAGAGAATGTTTTAGGTATAAAAGAAATTTGAGCAACATAAAAAAAAAAAAAGGTTTTTAAAAAATGACAATAGTCATGTCTTTCTTCCCCTCTGAATCCATTCCACCCCCTCAAAACAAAAACAAAAACAAAAACAAAAACAAAAAACTCTGCTGAAAGAAGGTCTCACTGAAGACAAATATAAATATATTATATGTGCTCCATAAATAAGAACTAACTCATGGGGAGGGCTAAGTAGGTATGGCGGACAAAACCAGAAATGAGAAAAAGGAAGAAAAGGGAAGTCATTGAAATATATGTACCAAAAAAGAGAGAAGAGACATGTAAAACAGTAAACTCTGTTTCTTTGGAATCTGACTTTTTTTTTTTTTTTGGTGAGGATGCAAACAGGTGCTGAATCTGACTTTCAAAGCGCTTTTTACATTTTTATTTTTATCGTATTCCATGAATCAAGTGGACAGTTAATATTTTCGGTATTTGGTAATTAAGCTCACAAAGAGGTAAACTATACTAACTTTCTCCATAGCCACTGACCCCGCAACTGAAGCAGTCAGAGAACCTATGGCCTGAGACTCAGCCTCTCACTTTGTCCCCACTCTTACTCCCCGCCTGTGGCACTCTTCTAGGGGTTGGAGAGAGCCATCCCACCCTATGGGGGTTAGCTGGGCCAACTGAGAAGGGGCCATGACAAAGAATAGCTTAGGCATCCCTCCACGTCAGGCACAGAAAGAGAACAACTAGTGGGTAAGAAGAGTCAAGTGATATTGATCGGTGGCTCCCCAGGGTTGAATTCAGAACATGTTCTGCTGTCTCCTGGGTGCCAAGATTTGACAGAAAGGGCAAAGGACAACTTGAACAATGTGGGGTGGGCGGGTGAAATCTCCATTCATTGTTGTTCACGTGGGAATGGAGTGCTCAGAATAGGGAGATCTTGACAAGGCTCCCTGCCAGGAGCAGCCTCTTATTTCTTATCAGAAATGGAATCCTCACTGCTTCTTTCTCTTCACCCTCGGGGTTGGAAAAGAGTGTGAGGAGCTCACACTTGTACCAGAGAGGAGAGATTTTCTCTAAGAGGACCTTTGTCCTTAATGCGAAAAAAATAAGAGCATGAAAAGAGAAGTTTCAAAAGGAAAGGACAAGTCTTAAAAGTCAGAAAAACATTTCAGAAAACAGGCTAAATGAAAAAGAAGTACAGTGGCTCTGGGTCACTAGAAAACACCAAATTGGTGGTGGTAGTGGTAGGGGTGTTGGTAAACAGGCAATGAAAAGGAAAAAAAAAAAAAAACAACATAGTTCAAAAAGCAAGCCTGTAAGGAGAAATTCAACAAAACCAATATATACATTAGTAAGGGGTTGGTTACGTAAATGATGGTACATCCACACAGTGGAACACTATATCTCTTTTCAAAAAGGATTAAGTACGCGAGTATTAGTACAGCTTATCTAAGATCAACTTATGAAAAAATAAAATAACAGAATAAGTATTCAAATATACTTTTATTGTGAAATAACAATACATGTTAGTATATGTTATGTATGAAAAAAAATGGAAAGGATGAGGCATCAAGTAGCCAAAAGTAGTTATTTTCTGGAGGATGGAGGGAGCAGTTATTGTGGAAGGGATAATGTTTTATATTACAAGTTTTTATGCTATTCAAAACATTTCTGTAAAACTCATATATTTTCCATGGTGTTTTAAGGAGAAAAAAGTCAATAACAAGTATAGAAATAAGTTATATTATCAAGAAGAAACAATACAGATAAAGTTGAAAAAAGAAAAATTTATTTATTTGCACTGAAAACTAACATTGAAGTAATTCATACGGAACTGTGTCTATATCTGTAGCTAAATCTATGTCTGTCTATACCTCCATTTTTATGAAGTTATGATCCCAAAGTAAAAGTTTTAATTTCATTTTAAAACTTTAGTTTAAAATGACACAAGGGACAGATTAACAGGTGATGATTATGGTCATAAATGTGTTCTGTATGATACTGTATTTGCCCTAAAATAGAATATTAAACATGATCCATAATAACAACTTTACTTACCTATTGAGGTAATTAATATTTTTTCAATGATTAAATATTTTCTTTTGATTAAGTAGAATTATTCCCTTCAGCTCTTCTCTTGCATTTTGTAAATCTCATAAGGCAACTCCAATTGCATTTGATTTACATATGGGCCTTCTCACAAGAGAATCACAAAGGGCTAACAGGAAGGGGAGAATGAGAACATTTCAAATATACTAAAATGAACTTAACAGAATATTTAAAATCAGACTTTGAGAAAAGAGCAGAATCTGGAAGCTAATAGTTTGGAAATAATAGTTTGCACAGATGGACCTAATTGCCCTAAATTTTGAACTAGCTAGGTTAGGTTACATATGAAAAACAGACAGACCCAGAATCTTTCTAGTACATTGTCACATCTCAGCCAGACATGCCAAAAAGAGTGAGCGACAGATAGAGAGAGAGACAAAAGAAAAAGTGTAAATCCTTTGTTGTTTTTGTTCAAAATGACACAGAAGCTATATTCCAATCTGTGTGTTGCAGTCAGGTCGAAGTTCTATTTAATAGGATCGCATCAACAATCCACTCACCTAGGGCTGGGGCTCCATCCCAAATTAATGCATGCATCAAAAGAATTTGTCTAAGATGGAAAAAACCGTTAACGCTGGGATTTTGAAATATGATTTTGGAGGCTTTTAAGGGCCTGTATTATTTACACCAGGTGGAAGAAAACCTTCAGAGGACTTTCTCCCTGCAGTGCTGTAAAAAGTTAGAGCCCAGGCAGAGACGGCTTAGAGGGCCAGGATGCGGAAGTCAGTACAGGTGCGGATCGTTAACACTGCGGGGCGTGGGAAGAGGCTGCAGGACATAGTCCCGTTCAGGCATCTGGACCAAGCTGAGGGACTTCGGGGAACCCCATGGGGGGAACTCATCTTTGGAAAAGAGATGCTGGTTGTAAACAATCCAAGCTGTCTTGTTTTATAAGAACAGCTCTAAAATGGACACTACCAGGGCAATTTCACTTCTGAAATAACGGACACCTGTGTCTGGGACCATCTCCTCAGATAGCCCCGGGCTTCACGTTCCCTCCTTCCACGTGATGACTTCCCAGCAGGCCCCGCCCCGTCCCGGCATGCCCCTCCTCATTCCGGCCTGCCCCTCCTCATCCCAGCATGCCCTGCCCCATCCCGGCATGCCCTGCCCCATCCCGGCATGCCCCTCCATATCCCGGCATGCCACCTCCCCATCCCGGCATGCCACCTCCCCATCCCAGCATGCCTCGCTGCCACGGGCACAGCGGCTTACCTGGAGGCTTGTGCGGTTCGCATTCCTCGAGCAGCGCAGATGCCAGCTGCCGCTCTTTCCCTGAGATAGGGCGGGGACTTGTGTGCGTTAACAAGAATTTTTCCAGGTAAGATCCCCACATTAATGCTTGGAAAATCCCCCTACCTTCTTCCCACAGGGTCTCACGTGTTCCTCCATATCTCGAAAAACCCGTGGCCCTAAGGCTCACCCACCTGGGAACAAGCCGTAGCTCCCAAAGTCAATCATCCTCAAGCTAGACACTCTAGGGAGAACACCTGCTCAGCATCAAGCCGGTCCTCATCATTCTTCTGCGCAAATCTTCAGCTGTATCCTGTCTGGGCTATTATTCATTGTCCAATTGCTTTGTTTCTCACTAACTGAAATGAAATCCTATCCCGCAGAAACCGAGTTTACCATGTCTGGAAGAACAAGGAATGCAAAGGGAGTGCGAGGAGGCTAGCCACCCACTTTTTTTTTTCTTTTTTTCTTTTTTCAGTTAATGTTGAAGTGAATGCAAACTTTACCCAGCTGTGTGGTTAATATCACTACTGCCTGACATCAGGAGACTGCCTGAGGATTTATATGTAGTAGTTTATATGTTTATTAAGCAACTTGACCCTAGAAATAGGCTTGTAGTTTGGTAGGTTAGGTGGGATTATCTTGCTGGTTTTACAGATGAAAAAACAGTGTGTGAGAAATGAAGAGAGTTGCCGAAGTCTTACATCTAGTAAGTAGCAGAAGTGAGGACTCAAACGCAGGACTTCCCACTCTACTACCCATGCTAAGAGATTTTTAGAAAAAAAGAAAAAAAAATCCATTATTCAAATCCCTTTGCTTGTGTTTGTTTTGGTGAACATAAGAAAAGGACTACTCTTATAGTATTAAATATCCTTCTCTTCTTAACCATAACTAATTAAAAAATAAAACAATAACAAAGATGCCCTATATGTGTATACATATACACATATATGTGTATGTATGTGTGTGCGTCTATATCCTTACCTCTGTTTATATGAATATGAATATAAATACAAATACATATATATATATATATATATATATATATATATATATATATATGTATATGTTTATCTATCTATCTCAAGGTGAGGTCATCCAAGAAGCAGCTGGGAGGTCCTCTGGGAGTGTGGAGTGACCCTGGACTACTTTGTGGCTTATCATACCAGGTTACATTAGTAAATCTCCGTTCTCAGGCTTGGTTCCACCTGGCCCCCTTGGGACCTTTCAAACCTAAGCCTGTAGGTCTCCTAGGGTAATTTCTGCCTGACTTCGTGCACAGGAGAGCGAAAAGACAAGACATATTACTCGGGACATATAGCAGGCTTGTCATATGCCAAGAGATCTGACATATGTGATCTGTGTTGGTGGGTTTTCTGTCACTCACCCTGGGTTTGATCAGTGATTTTTTTTATACTGTGCTTTTGTTTTAACATCTAATCATGTTAGAAAAGTATAGTCCTAAGCATTAGCTTAAATTATCTGTCCACTTTGAAATAAAGACAGAAAATACTTTTTTCAGAACCTGAGAATGTATTTTATAGTAGTACCCAGATGATTTCTGAGAGAGCATAGAGTAAAGGTTTCTACAATAATGAAGGGAACAGAGGTGATGAAAAATAGTATTTTTCCTCCACTATATATCCTTGTCTATATTTTAAAAATAAAGTGGTCTAGTTGGGAAAAAAACACAATATAATAAATTAAAGAAAGTCTTAAAACAAACCCCAAACACTTCTTTAGAGAAAAGAGATCATCCTTAAATACTTTTTTGAATGTTAAGTATGATCTAATAATACACTTAAAATAATGGAATTATCCCATTAAACATAGATCGATCAGGAAAATATATGATCCTATCTCCAGGGACTTGGCTGAAGAATCAATGCTAAAATACAATGAAATAACCCCAAATTTATTATAGCAGACATAGTATTGTCTCTATTTTGAAACATAGTTAGCTAATATACATTGTATTTTTGTTTGTTTCTGAAGAATGCCATTTACAAAGTCCTTAGTGAAATGCTCAAAACTAATTGATATATAAACACTTCAACTTTGAGCCTTCTTGCTGTAGTTACCTTTGGAGTAAGTAAAAGATCTTCATTTAATGTGAGGCCCTCTGCCACATCTTTTTTATTTAACTCTTTTAGAAATAGCACTCATTAAAAGCAAAATCTAATTGCTAAATCGATATTAAAATAGAATCCTGATGTGCGCCTGGGGTGGCTCAGTGGGTTAAAACCTCTGCCTTCCGCTCATGTCATGATCCCAGGGTCCTGGAATCAAGCCCCACATCGGGCTCTCTGCTCTGTGGGAAGCCGGCTTCCCCCTCTCTCTGCCTGCCTCTCTGCCTGCTTGCGATCTCTGTCAAATAAATAAATAAAATTTAAAAAAAAATAGAATCCTGAGTCTGGCTTCTTTGTTGGCATTTTATTTTTTATTACTTCTGTACTCTGTATATAAATACTGTGCTTTGATTTTAAAATCATTCAGTAACAGAAAGGGGGAGTTTCTATAATGGGATTTCTGCTTACTTTATATGTGTGAAAGCCACTTTGCTTTTTTATTTATTGCATACAGAAAAATGTATGGAGCTAAAAAAATTCCTGAGATATTGTCAGTTATGGAATTGAAAGTAATAAGCCTGTCAGTAACTTGTTTTTTGTCCTTAGGGAGAAATATCAGAGACTGGTTTCTGATATTTCTGAGGACAGAATAAAGTTATTGCATGACAGAAGATTTTTTTTTAAAGATTTTATTTATTTATTTGACAGAAATCACAAGTAGATGGAGAGGCAGGCAGAGAGAGAGAGAGGGAAGCAGGCTCCCCGCTGAGCAGAGAGCCCGATGCGGGACTCGATCCCAGGACCCTGAGATCATGACCTGAGCCGAAGGCAGCGGCTTAACCCACTGAGCAACCCAGGCGCCCCGACAGAAGATTTTTTTAAACAGGGTAGATTTGTGCTAAAATAGTATCTTTGGGCTTTGTGCCTAAAGACTACCTTCTCCCTTTTAGAAATTAATTCATTCATTTGAAAGAGAGAGAACAGAGAGAGAGAAAGAGAGAGAGAGCACAAGCTGGGAGGAGTGGAGGGCAAAGCAGACTCCCCGCTGAGCAGGGAGCCCAATGTGGGGCTCAGCCCCAGGACCCTGAGATCATGACCTGAGCTGAAGGCAAACACCCAGCCAACTGAGCCACCCAGCTGCCCAACACTAGCTTCTTTTTTTAAAGTATTTTATTGAGTTATTTTCGAGAGAGTTCATAGACATACATGTGGGAGCAGGAGGGGAACAGAGGGCGAGGCAGAGATAGAGGAAGAGGGAGGTAATCTCCAGCAGACTCTGTGCTGAGTGCAGAGGCAGGTGTGGGGCCTACCCCACAACCCTGAGATCCTGACCTGAGCTGAAACCTGAAATTCTTAACTGACTGAACCACCCAGGTGTCCCAAGACTACCTTCTCAGTAAAGGAGGTCTTTGGGGTACTTAAGAATGTAAGTTCTCTTAGATAAAGTCCAAGATGAACTCTCCTTATGTCAAAACTCACTTACAGAGTATAGCGTTAAAGGTTAGCTATGGATGTATTGACGTCATAATCTTATACATTAACGTTTAAGTTTCTATGGAAGGATTGTGGAGGGACCTTTTTCTGCTCGAGAAAGTATAGAATGTAGGAAAGACAATCGTAGGGAAGAAATTTCAGCCTTATTCAAACAGTAAGAGTAACGAAATGGCCAGCTTTAGGACTCCAGAGTCCGTTAGCAGGGTTCAAGTTCAAGCTCCATCAGATACTAGCGATGTAAGGTTTCACCATACAATGGAGATAATAATAGTATTAGGACTGAAAAAATTAATACTTGTAAGATCTGACATGTAGTAAGTGGCCAATAACTATTGGCTACAGATATCTGTAGTCAGATAAATATATCTGACTACAGTCAGAATTGAAGCTACTTACCCATTGCCTGTAGGGACAGAATGAGTGATGAAATGAAAATAGGGATTGCAAGGGCACCTGGTGGGCTCAAGTCAGTAGAGCATGTGACTCTTGGTCTCAGGGTTATGAGTTCAAGCCCCATGTTTGGTGTAGAGGTTACTTTAAAATCTTAAAAAAGAAAAATAGGGGCTGGATGGTTATGTTTGAAGGTTTCTTCTAGAGTCTGAATCCATGTGACCTCACACTCATTTTCCTTGCTATAATACCCATGATGTAAACCTCCTCAACTGTCTAACCTATGTACCCTCTCGGTGTTTTCCTATCCTAATATTTATCTGGGCTTCTTCCCTCTTCCAAACCCTCACTCTTCTCATTCTGACATCCTCCCACTGTGCTTGGCAGAAGTTCCAATCCAAGAGGAATTAACTTCTACTATGTTCTTGACTTCTTCAAAAGGTTACAATCTAGTTTAACCAAATGGCTCTCTGCTAAGGACACTACTTCTCCAGAAGCCCTTTCGAGAGCTCATTGTCCAGGTTGCCCGGGTGACTCAGTTTGTTAAGCATCTGCCTAAGCTTAGGTTATGATCCCAGGGTCCTGGATTTGAGCCCCATGTCACGTCATGTTGGGCTCCTTGCCCAGATGGAAGTCTGCTTCTCCCTCTCCTCTGCCCCTCCCCCTGTTTGTGCTTTCTCTCTCTCTCTCAAATAAGTAAATAAAATCTCAACCCCCGCCAAAAAACAACAAACCCAAACCTCGTTATCCAAGCTTTTGGTTGTCATTTCTAGACCATTTCTCTCCTGCCCTCTTTAGGCACCTCAGAGATCTCTAATACTATCAGGATAGTGTTGGTGATGATAATACTCAATTGATGGTTGTAGGGAATATATGGGGACAATGCACATAAAATACTCAGCATAGTGTTAAGAACATATTAAATTCTTGGTAAATATTAGTTTTTACTCTTATGTTTACTTGACTCTCCCATAAGTGTGTGTCATTATCCAAAAATCCTATGAAATCATACTTTCAGCCTATTTCTGACTAGCATCCTCTATCTGTTCTAGTCCGTGGACCACCTTCTCTGAGCTAAAAGCCAGCTTAGAATCTCTTCTCCCATGTTAGACATTTTCTTGTCAATATCATAAACTATCTTGCTTTGTTTCTTTTATTCACATCCGTACGGCAGATTCCCAAACATGGATAAGTCCAATTGTCCATTTTACCTTCACTGCACCAGATTACTGGGAAAAACCAGACTACTAGTAGGTGAATATCACTGTAAATTCATTGTCACCAACTTCAGCTGGGCTCTTCACTTTCTCTGTCACCCCCTACTATGTTCTCTCAGTCAACTCCATGTCTCTGTCTCCACTCTGCATATTTCACATCTTTTTCAATTTCTTCAAAACACATCCCCTCTCACTTGCTTTCCTCCCCTGCCCTAATCTCGGTAAAATAGGCTTGCATCTTCATAGTAAAATTAGAAAAGGGGAGCCCCTGATATTTCAAATCCTATAAATCCATTATTTCCTTCTTTCCCCCTGTTTTGGTGAAAGGTATTCTTTCTCCCATCTACCTGTGGTCTTTTTTTTTTTTTTTTTAAGTTTTATTTATTTATTTGAGAGAGAGAGCGTGCGCATACACACATGAGCAGGAGGGGCAGAGTAAGAGAGAGCGAATCTGAAACAGACTCCATGCTGAGTGCAGAGCCCAATGCAGGGCTCGATCTCATGGCCCCAAGATCATGACCTGAGCAGAAACCAAGAACCCGGGTGCCCAACTGACTGCACCACCCAGGTGTCCCGTGATCTTTCTTTCATAGGCTCTGTCAGTAATTCCTTCTTTTTCTCTTTTCAGCCTCTGCCTTCATACTGCCCCTGGCAGTATTTAACAGTGCTCATATTATTCATCTTTAAAAAAGCAAGCATCTCCCTTGACTCCACCTTTCCTTCCGGCTTGCCTTCTTTTTCCTTTTCCCTTCCGAGCGAGGCTTCTTGAAAGAAATGTAGATTTTGTGTCTCTTCCCTCCAGTTCCACTCACTCAGCCCACTACAGTATGGTTGTGGACCCCATCACTCTACCAGAACTGCTCTCATGAGGGTCATTGACTTCTTACTTCTATTTTTTTTTCAAGATTTTATTTATTTGTCAGAAAAAGAAAGGATACAAGCAGGGGGAACAGCAGGCAGAGGGAGAAGCAGGCTCCTGGCTGAGCAAGGAGCCCAATGTGGGACTCAATCCTAAGACCCTGGGATCATGACCTGAGCCAAAAGCAGCCACGTAACCTACTGAGCCACCCAGGTGTCCTGGCTTCTTACTTCTGAACTCAATGAAATGCATGGTTTGCTTGACCTCTAGACTGCTTTGAAGTGACTGACCATTGGCTCCTCTTCACAGCCCTCTGTTTTCTTGGCTCCTGTTATCATTTCTCTTGGCTTCCTTTCTGCCTTTTTTTTTTCCCCCCACGACTTCTTAGGTTCTCTTGTCAGCACTCTTCCTCTACTCGTCCCTTAGGTAGGGCCTCTGCCCTGCTTCCTCTTCTCAACTCACTGTATGTATTTTCCTTTAATATCACATGTAATCCTATAGTCTCAGATCACCTTTATATAGCAGTGACTTCCACATTTATATATCTCCAGCCAGTGGCTCTCCTGGGTTTCAGACCCTTATCTCGGCCCTCTTATTGGACACTTCCTCTTGGTTGTCTCATAGCCAAAAGTCAACATGTTTAAAACTGAGCTCAGAATCCTCACTTGCACCGTCACAGCCTGTTTGTCCTCCAGTGTTCCTTCATCTCAGTTAATGACACCCCCAGCTACCCAGTCATCCAAGCCAGAAACCTAGGAATTATCCTTGACTTCTCTCTCACATTAGACATCCAACTAAAAAATCAAGTTTTGTATCTTTTACATTGTTTCTCTCATTCATGTTTTACCATCTCAGTTAAGCTAGTGTGCTCTGTAACATGAATTATTTCACGCTAGAGAGCCTCCTTCTGAAGCGTGCAGGCATTGCTCTCCTTCAAATCCCTCTCCACTCAGTGCTTTTAAAAACACAAGTTTGTCTGTCTCTGTATGCTTTAAATCCTTTAATGGTATTTTACTTAGGGTTTAACCAGAGAAACAGAACCAATATACTAAGAGATTCCTTGCAAGGAATTGGTTTACACCGGTTGAGGCAAAGTCTAAATGCCATAAGGCAGGCTCTAGGAAGAGCAGCCTGGCATTCTCAGGCATGGCCTGAAGTTGCTGTGTATGGGCAGAATTTCTTCTTCAGGGAATATCTGGTTCTGCTTTTAAGGTCTTTCAACTGATTAAGTCAACCCCAGCCAGATGATCTAGGATCATCTCCTTTACCTAAAGTCAAGTGATTATGAACTTCAGTCGTATTTGCCAAATATGCAACACATAGATGAGTGTTTAATTGAATAACTGGGGACTGTTAGCCGAGCCACACTGACACATCAAAGGCCATCAAATAGCTTCTCACACCTTTCAAATACAGCCCATACTTTTTAAAAGTGGCTGCATGTACAGTAGTCCCCCCTCATCTGAGGCTTCACTTTCACTGGTTTCAATTACAAGGCATCAACCATGGTCTAGAATCACATAATTCTCCTCCTGACCTATTGTCAGGTTTGTAGTAGCCTAACAGGATGTCACAGTGCTCACATCACTTACCTCTGTTCATTTCATCATGTAGACCTCTTACCATCTCGCAGCATCACGAGAAGTAGAAGGGTGAGCACAATTACTATAAGATATTTTAGGAGTGAGACCACACGCACCTAACTTTATTACAGCATATTGTAATTGTTCTACTTTTTTGTGTTATTACTCTTAGTCTCTTACTGTGCCTTTTTTATAAATTAAACTTTATCTTAGATATGTATGTATGGGAAAACCCACAGTGCATATAAGGTTCAGTGCTCTCTGCCATTTCCGGTGTCCACTGGGGACCTTGGAACGTATTTCCTGCAGATGGGGGAGCAGGGGCTACTGTAATGTCTGTACAACCTGGCATTCATCTTTCTGTCAAACCTGGTCTCTCTCTCCTCTGATACCTGAACTGTGTGCATTAGTAAGATTGAGATCTTTTCATTTCCAGAATGTGCCTGTTCTCTACCTATAATGCTCTTTCTCTTTTCTTCTCTACTTAGGTGACTCACAGCTCACCCTTTTCTTAAGATTCATTTCCTCACTTATAGACTGAGTTAGGTCATGTTGTTAAAAGCTCTGTTAAAATCCTGTATTTCTTGTCATAATATTCTTCACATTTTATTGCAATGTCTTGTTTACAGTCTTCCTTGCTATGCTGTAAGGTCTGTCTTATCACTGTATTCCAAACCTTTAATATACTGCCTAACACATAGTAGGTGGTCTCTAAGTATTTGTTGAATAACCAGAAGGATGAATAAATATAGCTTTATTATTTTTTAGAAGTCTTGTTAAATTTGTGAACATAGGCTATCCACACTTAATTCAAAGTGTAAAATGTTTGGGTGCCTGGGTGGCTCAGTGGGTTAAGCCGCTGCCTTCGGCTCAGGTCATGATCTCAGGGTCCTGGGATCGAGTCCCGCATCAAGCTCTCTGCTCAGCAGGGAGCCTGCTTCCCTATCTCTCTCTCTGGCTGCCTCTCTGTCTACTTGTGATTTCTCTGTGTCAAATTAATAAATAAAATCTTTTAAAAAAAAAAGTGTAAAATGTTTTCCAAAGCAAACATGTCTGACTTTCATTTTTCCCTGTCATATTAGAATGGATAATGGAAGGGTAGCTTTTAAAAGTTCCTCTTTCTATGAATACATATCATCATACTGGAGGCATGAGTTACTCATTCATTCACTACATTTTGAGCACTTTATGGCCATTGTTGTAAGTTCTAAGGATACAGTGCTGAGCATGAGAGGCAAGGTACCTATTTTCATGTAGCTTACATGAGAAGTGCAGACACAGGACAGACAATACCTAGTCACTAATAAAGCAGTAAGAATAATTTCCATTGATAAGAAAAATAATAATAAAAATAGAATGATAATGATAATAACTAGGTCAGTGAGGGGAGAGTGAAGTAAAGTGGTTAGAGAAAGCCTCATTTTACCCATCAGTAAAAGGAAGGCGGTTTAACTGTTATGGAAATACATCCCCCCCAAATACCTTTCCCATTAAAGAGAGTATGTGCAAGAACCTAGATGTCCATCAACAGATGAATGGATAAAGAAGATGTGGTATATATATACAATGGAATACTATGTAGCCATCAAAAGAAATGAAATCTTGCCATTTGCAACTATGTGGATGGAACTAGAGGGTATTAGGCCCAGCAAAATAAGTCAGTCAACCTAATTATCACATGATCTCCCTGATATGAGGAAGTTGAGAGGCAATGTGGGGGGTTTAGGGGGTAGGAAAGGAATAAATGAAACAAGATGGGATCAGGAGGGAGACTAAGAGACTCTTAATCTCACAAAATAAACTGAAGGTTGCCGGGGGAGGGGGCAGAGAGAGGGTGGTTGGGTTATGGACATTGGAGAAGGTATGTGTAAACCTGGTGATTCACAGACCTCTACCCCTGGAGCTAATAATCCATTATATGTTAATAAAAAAATTAAAAATTAAAAAAAAAGCCAAAGAGAGAGAGAGAGAGAGAGTGTGCATATTACATGTATTAACTTTTTAAATTTCCTGAGTAGCTTTTCTTTTTATGGATGCATAAAATTTCCCAGAGTTTCATGAAGCTCTGGGAATTAAGAAAATTGCCCAAGGCCACAGAGAGCTAAGTAGAACTGGGGTTCAAATGTCAGTCTAATTAATCCAAAGCCCACGTTCTCTCCACTGTCATTTTCCACTCAGAAGGCATCCGGAGAAAAAGGGCTACTTGTGTCACTGTTTAAGCAATAAATTCTAGTATTTTTTTTGAAGATTTTATTAAAGGTTTATTTACTTGGGGGGAGAGAGAGAGCATGAGCAGGAAGCACAGTGGGAAAGGGAGAGAAAACCTCAGGCAGATTCCCTTCTGAGCACAGAGCCCCGGGTGGGGCTGGATCTCACAACCTGAGCCAAAGCCAAGAGTCAGATGCTTAACCGATTGTGCCACCCAGGAGCCCCTTTTTGAAGATTTTTAAAACTGTACTCTATATCAATAATAATAATGCACAGTATACAGTATTTTTTTCATAATACATAATATTTTATAATATTCTCCTATTTTTCAAGGCACTTTTATTTTCATTTTCTCATAATCCTGTGACTACTAAGTAAGATAGAGAGAACTTACAGACCACTTGAGAGTTGAGATAACTGAAATCTGACTGTCGAGTGATTTTGCCATAATTACATTGCTGTGCAGTGGTAAATATAGACTGAATTCAGTTCTCTTGACTTTCAGTCTGATATTTTTTCCAGTATCCCTGGGAAAAAACCATTTCTTTTCTTTTTTAAGTACTGAGTTTAAGAATTTAAGTGCAAATAAAACCTGAGAATTAGTTTTATCTTCTCAGGACAATGCCAAAGATTTATTCATTAGTACTGGTAACTTCAGTGCTAGGAAATGAAAAAGAAAAGAGTATAACAGGGAATAAAGGGAAAAGTGTTACGTGTCTCATTAAATAATTGGGTCTCTCCTTTTTTTCCCTGATTTTATGCAAGTGAAAAAAGGACATCCAAGCCTCTGAGGCACTATCACACTCCATATTTATGAAATGCACATATGTGATAAATTAATTCTTCGTAAAGCCATTTTTTGTTTGTTGTGTTATTCTTGATGGTGTCTATGTTTTGTTTGATAATTATCAAGGAAGTATTAATGAAAATGAGGGGAGAAAAAGAAACCCTTTCTCATGTTATTCTTTCATTGCATTGCCAAAAGAAAATCTATTCCCCCTCTTTTCCAAAAGTCAGCTGGGTCTTTATCAGCTTTGCAAAATGATGAATGAATGCCTTGTTCATTATTATTGCTTAAGTCATTCTTATTTATGCCAGTAATTCAAGGATTATGTTTTGATTGTTCTGGAGAGATGAAAACACTTTCTTGCTGATGAATAAACACTGCCGCTTTTTAAATATTTGTATGCAAAATGTCTGTAAAGCCATTATGAAATGCTTTTGCAAGAGCATTAGGAAGCTGTTTTTGGAAAGGCACTTTTTTTTCTTACCTTTTCTTTCGTGCTAAGCAGTTCAATTGAAAGGCCTTTCAGAGTTAGCTTGTTTAAGCAATACCAGTGTTTTAGTGTAATGAATAACTTTTTACAGAGGACAATCCCACACAATTCAACACCCCGGTATTTCTATTTCTGTGCATCACCAATGCGGGGTTTCTGTGGTAGAATCTCTTTCTTTGAGAAAGCTGAAGCGATCAACACCCTGATTAACCTCTGATATTCACGTGGTGCTCTTGATCTCGAGGACCGCAGCAGTAACAAAGCGGTAATGGCAGCCATATGCTTCGGGTATTGTGGGTAAGGGTGACCCAGATGTGAACTTGGGGGGTGACTGATGCTAACTGCTATTTGTTTCAGGTTTGGTGTGGAGATTACCGGTGAGGAGTTTGAGTTGCTACTTGACAGAATCCCCCGGGATGAAGATGGAAATGTCAGATCCCTCCAACTCGTGGCCATGCTGGATGATCGGTACTGCTTTTCCACACTTTCTTACTGTGCACTATTCTGTTCTTATTGTTTTTAATACAGAGAATGGACCCCTAGGAGAACTAGGATTACTTGAAATTTCTCTTCACTGATTTGTAGCTCATTTATTAATGTTTTATAAGTGAGAGAGCGTTTCAGAATAGCTGTGTTGACCAAAAAAAAAAAAAAAAAAAAAAAAAAGTGGCATGTTTTAACGTTGATCCATGGCAGTTCATTTTAAAATATTCCATATCTCAACATCTGGAAAACGGCCATGAGAGGGGATAATGTGACTGAAATGACAAAAGAGATAGTATAAATCTTGTTGCAGAATTAGGAGGAGAACTGCTGTAAGCGGCAGAAGTCAGGCCCTGGAGATGAACTATCCCAGCTGTGCTAAACATGCTCCCACACACGCTGACTGTTTACCCCTCACCCCCCCCCCAAGTACTGTCCATTCACAAGGCTTCTTACCACTTCCTTCCAGTGGGGTCCAGCCTGGACAGTAGAGTGAGTACATGGCTGTTGCCAATGCTTATGTTAAAATCAGAGCAAGACTGCTTTCCAGAATATTCCCGATCTGTATTTCTAGATCAGGGAACCTCTTTTTATGGAGTTTCCAAAGTAGTTCAAGGCTTAAGTATTTAAAATTTTGGTAAATATTGACCATTTTATTCCTGAAATAGCTTTTTTTTTTTTTCCTGAAATATCTTAAGGGATATTGCAGTCCTAGGCATCTGATGTTTTGGGCTGAGACCACTGAAAAATGAGCTCCTTCTTCCAAATGATAGTTATTTTCTCCAGAGCAGTTTTAGAAAGTAACTGTCTTTATTCCATACACCTCCTGCTGTCCTCCAAGTCTCAGGACTATACTCTGGAGTCAAAACAAAGCCATCTGTAATTTCCTGTTCTTGATAGCAGAGTATGCAGACACTTACCAACCTGATTTGATTTAAGAGACTTCACAAGACACACCCTTCCCAAATTAGTTCCCATCATGTCTGCTGTAGAACCTGAACTCCTCATCTAAAGGGACCCAGTTCTTTGAGTCAGAAAGTACAGATTTGCAGAAGCTGTTAAGATGTGGATATCTCTGAGAGGGATAATACTTTAATTTGTCTGTCATTAATGCTTCATTCAGCATTTCCCAAAGTATATTTCAAAGAGAAACACTAGTTTCATAGGATTAAAACTCTTATCCTTAAAAATGTTTCCATGGCCAGGGGCACCTGGGTGGCTCAGTCGGTTAAGTGACTGCCTTGGGCTCAGCTCATGATCCTGGGATCCCGGGATCCTGGGATCCTGGAATTGAGCCCTACATCAGGCTCCCTGCTCAGTGGGGAGCCTGTCTCTCCCTCTCCCTCTGCCTTTTCCCCTGGCTTGTGCTCTCTCCCACTCACTGTCTCTCTCTCCAATAAATAAATAAAATTAAAAAAAAGGAAAAGTCTCCCATGGCCAAATAAGTTTGGGAAACTTACTAAATAAAGTTTCTGATTAAATAAAGTTAAATTAATCTCTTTCCTGAAGGATTTCACACAGTCTCTAATATTGCCAGCATGTGTCATAACTTTTGAGGAAAGAAAAACAGATCTTAAAGCAAGTAGTTTATTTCGAAGACGGTCCCATGAAATACTGGTGAGCTATCGGGAAATGAGACCCAGAAGGGGAGAAAGCGAATATAGATCAGGTGTATTCATGAGCGAGTCATTGGCATAGGCATCTGGGGCACTCTCCTACCATGGACCTCTGGAAAACTGCTAGAACCTCTCTCAGGACTGTGGCAGTTGAGAACAAGGAAGCTAGAGTAGATGTACCCGTCGGTTCCCACCTGCCGTGGGTCATGGGCTGCTCTTGGCAGCGTGAACTCTCTGGCTGCACATGGAGCTGGCAGAGCGAGCTCCCAGTCAGAATGGCCTCTGAGGAGTCCGAGGTGCTTGTACCAGAAAGCCCTCAGGGTGAAAGGGCACCAGAAGTGCTGAGGAGGTACTGGTGGGCCTTATCCAAAAGTGGGCATCTGCAGTAGTGGGATTTCTGTAGCATTTCTCAGACTTACTTGGCCTTCTCTCATGGAACACCACAGAAAATGATTCAGGAATCACTACCTTAGTTGGATAAGTTAAACTTGCTAAGTATACTTTACCTTATAAAGTCAAGATCAAGTGTTTGAGAGGATGAAGTGAAGGAAGGGAGAGTTTTTAAAACCAGGGGAACCTGTAGAGAGACATAGACACAGGCAGGCAGGGGGAGTTTCCTGAACACCCACGGGACAGCAGTGTAAGGACACTTAGGCTGATTTGTCAATGCCAGAGAGACAATGCGAGGTGGCAAACAAGCGAGGTAGACAGGTACTAAAGACAGAGTCGGTGTGAGCCTGCCCTGCTCCCTTCCATTTTACGTGGATGTGTTAATGACAGGAGCAGCTCTTTGGATTAATTATATTCTTGATTCAGGATACCAAAAAACAAACTGTAAGTTCATTATTAATATTAACAAATACCTCTGCTTATCTGCTATTTGACAGGCCTTTATCTCTTTATTATTTCCATTTTGCTTGTGAGGAAATAGATGTATAGAAAGTTGAAGTGACTTGCCCAGAACACGGTCAGGGGAACCCAGGTCCCTCTGAATTATACAACAGCAAGAGGAGCTCCATTTCACAAGAATTTAGAATGGGCCCACATTCATGTGAAGAGCTTTACATGCATTATTTCATTTAATGGTAAAGACTTTTTCTAAATTCTGCTTAAATTCACCGATTCATTGCTAACTGTCCACCTCATCTGTGTCAGGATGATCATATTTATTGCTTGGTGGTATGGGGTGAAAGCCCTTGAGCTGGGTTTTAGCCTCACAACCCTGAGATCAAGAGTTGCATTCTCTACTGACTGAGCTGGCCAAGCACCTCCTTGGTCAAGTCTTTAACATTCCTTTGCTCTGGTTATTTCATCTATAAAATGAAAAGTTTAGGACAAAAGCTCTCCCAAGGTTCTTTTAGGCCTAACATTCTACTTGGAGCAGTTTATATTCTTCTAAATATAAATAGAGATTTGGAGGGGACATCTAATATATTTAAATGATGTTATTGTAGAAACGTGTTTTCCTGGCAAATATGAAGAATTAACAGATCATAACACTGAAATAAAGTACTTCAGAATCATCAGATGAAAATCAGTATAATATATATTTATTGACTATTTTCTATGTTTTCAGTCAGCCAAGCATTTTTGAAATTGGGAAAGCAGTATTTCTTTTAGAGAGATTATTTCTTCTCTAAATTTATCACAAAATATGCATATGTGATTGAGAACTTCATTTTTTTAATGTGTATTTGGAGAAAAAAAGAAAGTAGCTTTTAATTTAGGAGGATGAAGAACTGTAGAAAACAATCTATAGAACAGTTCACAGGACCAGGAGTATTAAAAATAAAAAAATTCATTTGAGATTATTTTTATTTTACTTCTTTGTGTGTACCCCCTTTAGTGCCCAGTTTTTAAGGACATACAAAAAACTTCTCAACCCAGTTAAAATTAGTATGTTTTGATCATCATAGCATGTTTGAGAAAAAATGTGGCCAAAAAACGACCAAGTCCATTAAAAGCAAATGGTAGAGAATTCCAGTTATATATATATATATACACATACACAAAGTCCCAGAGATTAAAAGTGCAGCATAGACGATGTAGTCAGTAATATTGTGATGATGTTGTATGGTGACTCACTATGGCCGTGAGCAGTGCTTCATGAATGGAATTATTGATTCACTGTTACACACCTGAAACTAATATAACACTCTGTGTCAACTATACTTCAATTTAAAAACATGGAGACTTTAGGAGACATGGTGCTCACACCAGTGTAATTCCCAAGGAACCAATGGAATCGTTCCTCTGGGTTTGTGACTTAACTCAGTCATTTCACAGGCAGCTGTCCCACCCAGATACCACCTCCAAGGGCAGGATCCTCCTTCCAAAGAATATGTGTGCAGTTAAGGACCAGCCTAAGAGCCCTTGAGAAGATAGGACTGTCCGGACTATATAGAAGCCTCCACTGACTCTGGGAAACTTTGGAAGTGCCAGGTTGTCAGTCTTCCAACTCTTGGCTGTTTGTAAGACACAGTGCTTCCTTTTGGGTGAAGAATCCTATATTAGTTTCCTGGAAGTGCCATAACAAAGTACCACACACTGGGTGACTTAAAACAACAAAACTTTGTTCTCTCATAGTTCTGAAAGCTGGAGGTTCTGTATCATGGTATCCGCAGGACACGGTCTCTCTGAGACTCTGGGTAGAATCCTGCCTTGCTTTTCCCAGCTCCTGAGGGTGACTGGCAGTCCTTGATGTTCCTTTCCTTACATCTGCATCATCCTAGCATCTGGCTCTCTTGTCACGTGATGTTCTCCCTATATGTCTCTGTTTCCAAATTTTCTTCTTCTTCTGAGGATATAAGTCATAATGGATTAAGGACCAACATATAAAAAAACCAATATGACCTCTTCTTAACTAATTATATCTCCAACTACCCTATTTCCAAATAAGGTCCTATTCTGAGCTATAGGAGGATAAGGGACTTCAACATATCCTATGGGGGGATGTAGTTCAACACATAACAAACCCTGTCATAGATCTAATGTGTTCAGTTTCTTATAAGTCTCACTGGGGGGAGGATACAAAGAAGAGTTTGTTCCTGTGTGTCATCTGACAACAACGATAACAATAGCTAACATTTAATGCCTACTACTTGTCAGGCACTAAATATTAGCTCATTTCATTCTTACAACAACTCTATCAAAGATTTGACGTGTAAGAACATGTGGTACGGAAAGTGAGTTGCCCACGTCACACATTTAGTGGCAGTGGAACCAACACCTAGGACATGCTGGCTGATTCCAGAGCCCACATATCTCATCCTACCCTCCTCTGGACTGAAGTAAGAGCAATTCAATCTGTACTAACAATTACATGTGGCTACGAAGCATATGAAATCAAATCAGAGGAAATCATGTTTTCTGGCTACTTATTCTTACCATTATTAAAGCTTGAATAGAAATTAGGTAAGTGTGAAATACCAGATTCTAAGACTTATTAGTCTTTTAGGAAAAAAGTTACAGTATCTCATTAATGATTTTTATATTGATTACATGTTGAAATGATAATATTTAGCATAGATCAGGTTACATAGAATATTAAAATTAATTTGAACTTTTAATCAAATCTGCTAAAATGTACTAGAAAATTTTAAATCACTTTTTGCACATACTTTGCAATTACTTATGTGGTAATCCTATTGGACAGTGCTGAATTAGCAAATCTTTCTAATTAGAATAGGCAGCATAATGGAAAGAAGGAATTGAATCATGGCTGACCACAGGTAAGTCAGTTTTTAACAGTGCTTAGCTTCTCTATCTGTAAATGTGCTAGAAAACCTGAACTTTCCTCACAAATTTAATTTATTAACAAATTGAGCAAAAGTAATTATGGGTCGTTTGACCCGATGTTTACAGAAGACTAGATAATTATCCAGCAAAGCAGGAATAATATAAATAAGTAGCTCCTCTAGATTCAATATAAGTTTGAAGTATTTACTTATTTTCTTTCAGCAAACTGATGTGCTAACTTTGAACTCCAGATACACAAAATATCTGTGTGGCATGGAGGTTAGCCATCATTTCTGGCTGTACAGTTGTAATTTAATAATGACCATTTCCTGTAGTATAGGTCTTTGAGTTGGTAAGGGCACGTAATATTCTCTCCCTTTTATAGATTTAAAAACAGACTCAGAGGTTAAGATGCATATCTAGCATTCTTGGCCGTAAGATCAGTATTTTTCTCATCATACGTTCCAGGTAATGAATATTATACTTAATTTTTAGATGTGGCCCCTTTTAGCTGTGATTCCCCTGAGGAATGGAAGAGGAAGTAGGTAAATGGGAGGAGGTTAAAGCGTCTATGCTTTTCTTTGACGTGATGTATGAAGGTGTGTAGCCAACTGTGACATACAGCAGAATGTTGGAACCTTGACTACAGTTTGCTGAGACTGGGAAGGCACCTTCATGTGAGAAAGTTCATAAAATGCAGCTACTTAAAGAAGATAAGCAGTCAGACATTGCAAGAAATCCATGTTTTGGGGCCCCTAATTTTTGTTATTGTTTAAGTTAGAAAAGCAGTACATTCTTATTGCAAATATCCAAATACTGTAGAAAAAGCACAAAGTCAAAAGAAGAGATGATGCCCTTACCATCTTCCCCCAGTCCAGCTTCAGAAATAACCAGTTGATTATTAATCTTAACATGGAAGAACTCAGCATGCACATTAATTTCATGGTTCTAAATTTTTCACAAGTTGGCATAATGTTCGATATGATCTTATGGTTGAACAGAAAATATCCTTTAAAAATACTATATGTAGGGCGCCTGGGTGGCTCAGTGGGTTAAAGCCTCTGCCTTTCGCTCAGGTCATGATCCCAGGGTCCTAGGATGGAGCCCCACATCAGGCTCCCTGCTCAGCAGGGAGCCTGCTTCCTTCTCTCTCTCTCTCTGCCTGCCTCTCTGCCTACTTGTGATCTCTCTCTGTCAAATAAATAAATAAAATCTTTAAAAAAATAAAATAAAATAAAAATAATATATGTATACAATTTGTTGTTTCTCCTTTATGGCCATATATTATTAGCTAAATGTATATATCTCCTATACCTTAAGGATAGCAGTTCTACTAAAATTATGTGTGATTTCCAAAAGAATTTTTTTTTCAAAGTCTAAAGAAAGAGTGATTAGAACAGTGGTCTTCTTCAGAAATATTTGTTAGAAAAATTCCATTTTTTTTTCATATCACAACTTCATTGTGTGCTGAGCATGGCTTAT